>NW_012027200.1:167036-168834 GCF_000956235.1 Wasmannia auropunctata
TAGGACCGACGATCGCGCTGGTTCAATAAAGCGAAGTAATAGTGTCCTTCTAAGGACATTGACTCGCTTTCGAACCCTTGCAAAAGCGCCTTCGACTCGCATCGTCCGCCTCGGCGCGTACCTGCGAGACAGCTCGTCTAGTTGCGTCATTCTTTACCACCTCCACTTCCAGTCCCATCTCGTTCGCACACGGGATTTACTCTCGCACGCAAACTACCAAATTAAATATCCTGGGGTCCGGACGTAACATTATCTTTTCTATCTCTTTCTCCTCCCCTTCTTCCCCTGCCTTAAATCCCTTCACCAAGATATTCCTCCTCCTTTCTTCCCTTTCCTTCCTCTCCCATCTCCTCTCTAGTAACTTCATTCTCTCTCCCCATAATTCCCCTCTCTCTATCCCTCCCATCTTTCCCTCCTCTTCATTTTTCTCCGCTCCTCTTAGTCTCTCTACCCTCACTCTCTCCAACTCTCTCTCCATTCCTTCAATTCTTTCTTTTATTTCCTTTTTCTCTCTCCTCCATCCTTCCTCCCTTAATTTCATCTCCTCTTTTATTTTCTCTAACTCTCTCCTCATTGACTGCTCTTGTCTCTCCGCCGACTCCCTTATTTCTTGTCTAACGCTCTTTAATCCTAATCCAATCTGCTTCCCCATCCCTCTGATCATCTCCTCCAGATTTCCACTCTCGTCTCCCTTTTCCACCGGTGACCTTGCCACTAGCTTGCTCCTCTTAAAAATCTCCTCTCCTTTCCTTTCCCCCTCTCCCGGGCTCGAACCCATCATATCTTTTTTCCTCTTTACATATTTCTCCCCGCTACCTACACTACTTACACTATTCGCTCTTTCCCTTCCCACTCTTCCATACTTGTCCGCCATCTCTATTCTGTCTACTCCTTGCCTCTTTCCTTCCATCCTGCTTCACACCGACTCTCTTTGCTATTCTCTACTCTATGCTCGTCTCTTCCGTTGCCCCGATCTCTCAACTCCTCCCTCTCCCTCCCCACCACTCCAAACCTAACCTCTCACGCGTCCCACTTCTTCCCACCTTTATCTTCCCTATGCCCTTTTCCTTCGTGCTCCCTTCAATCCCCCGCCCTTGCCTCTCTCTCCCCTACTGCCCTTTCACTCCTTCACTCACACACTTTCTCTCACTCTCTCACAATCTCTTTTATTTTCGCACACTCTTCTATTCCTACTCAGTTCTATCCTACCGGAAACGGAAGTCCACCTATATCATACTTGTCTTTTGCAAAAATACTTTTATAATTATCTAATATGGTATTGATCCTACTTCTTTGCTCAATGGTTAAATGTTCAATATCTATATTAAATTCATTTACATTAATATCTTCATTGAAATTTACTTGAAATTGATCCAATGAATTTTTCATCTCCATTTTTCCTTTTAATATATTCTTATTGTTTAATTTAGATTTTATTTCTTTTTGTAATTGGATATTTAAATTCCCATTATGGGTCAACCCAAATCTTCTTATAGTATCTAGTCCTAAGATCATATCATAATTGAAATCATCATTTTTGTATATAAATGCATTAATTTTTCCTGTTATATTAAGTATGTTTGCATTTAGTGTGATTAAGTCATCGGTTTTACCCCTACCACTAATTGTTTTAATTGTACTACTAAAATTATTTTTTATCAAATTTTTTATTTTCACCAGTTTAGAATTTATCAGTGTGACATTTGAGCCAGGGTCATAACCTCTACATTCGGTATTTCCATTTAGTACAACCTTAACTTCAATTAGTGTGGGGATATCTAGTTTTTTGGATCTTCTT
>NW_012027200.1:168854-180439 GCF_000956235.1 Wasmannia auropunctata
TGTGTGTGTGTGTGTGTGTGTGTGTGTGTGTGTGTGTGTATGTGTGTGTATGTGTGCTTTCTTGCCTCGCAGATCTCTCTCGTAATACGTGGCCGCGGTTGCTTTATGCGACGCGTATAAATCCGAGGGAATCACAGTGGGATGTGAGAGACACGACCGGTGCTCTCCGCGTAAAGAGC
Source organism: Wasmannia auropunctata (assembly GCF_000956235.1). Classification (NCBI taxonomy): domain Eukaryota; kingdom Metazoa; phylum Arthropoda; class Insecta; order Hymenoptera; family Formicidae; genus Wasmannia; species Wasmannia auropunctata. The sequence goes on from NW_012027200.1 coordinate 169,034, forward strand.
CTCCATTTCCGCCGATTTCCAACTTCATTTCCACAGCCACAATTTCACCCGCCCGTCCGCCGCTGATCGCCGTATGATCGATCAAGATCATCCGTCGTCGCAATTCTGCGTCGCATGATAAACGTATCTACGTGCAAATGATTGACCTTCTCTACTGTGGTATGCGAGATCGCATATATAGGTACGTATGTACGTACCTATATATGCGATCTCGCATACCACAGTAGAGAAGGTCAATCATTTGCATAGGTGTACGATGTATACGCGCCGCAAGAAACAATATTGGCACAGGAAGAACGGTGCATTTCTAACGTTTCTGCCGCGTTGTTCCGATTTCTCTCGCACCTACACGATTATCGTGCTAATTTGTTTAGTGATAATTGATCCTTGCACTTCTGAGATCAATTTAACACACACACACACACGCGCGCGCGCGGATTGTCAATGAGGAAGCTGCAACAAATAATGGATTAATAAAATTAGACAATTTTTGGGAAATAAAATTTTTGCAATAAAAATGAAAATTCTTGATTATATATTTATTCGATATTATTTCGCTTAATTTGCTTTTAGATAAAAAAATAGATCAGCATTAATAAATTCGACAAAAATAGTCGAGTTTATTTGATCGCAATTCTTAAGAATTAAACATTAGCATGTCCATCATGAAATTAAATATAATGATATTAAAAATTATATTAGAAAGAAAGGTTTATATTAAATATAAATCTTTTTTTATTATTTGAATCATTTTTTATGCGATCATTGATAATCACATGCAAACTTTGAAAATACAGAAACTGAAATGCTTTAATTTTCTAATTGTATGAAGATAGCCTTCGATCACTATGCGATGGAACGTTTGGCATGAAAAAACGCGTTTGTTCTTGATTAGGTATCGGATACGCGGTCGTCCTAATCGCGTTTTACGTTGATTTCTACTATAACGTCATCATCGCCTGGTCACTTCGTTATTTCTTCGCCTCGTTCGCCACGATGCTGCCGTGGACCTCCTGCGACAACGACTGGAACACGCCGCTGTGCCGTGAATTCGACGCGAACGTCTCGTACGCGCTCGAGGATATGACCAGCGACATAAGTGAGAATTTTGGAAACGCCACCCGGCTTCTGGTCGATCTAGGATCGGATGTCGCTGCTCAGAGTACGGCGGATAATCATACGAGCGCTGCGCATGAATACTTCAAGTGAGTGACACTTTGAAAACAAAATTATCTTTAACGTTAAATATCGTTAAATAACGTTAAATTATCTTGAACGTTAAATAACGTTAAATTATCTTGAACGTTAAATATTAATACTTAATATTTGTATATGATTATAGCAAACGATTAAGATTTCCAGATAATTTTAGTTTTTAGCAAAACGCAAAAGATATTTATGTATAATTTAAAATATTGATAATTTTGAATGACACTTGAAGAATTAATATTGGATGGCAATATCTTAGATATTGAAATATTTATCTTCGTAATTTAAACTTTGTTTTAATAAAACAATAGTATATTATCATAACATAGAAATAATATGAAAATATATTGTGTGCAGAAACTCTAAAATTATTAAGACATTAAATATATATACATATTTTAGATTTTTGTCGCAATTCTTAAAAATTCAAACGTTACGTGTCCGTTGTATAGAATTAAATATAATTATATTAAAAATTATATTAGAAAGAAAGGTATATTAAATATAAATTTTTTTCTTTACCCAAATTATTTACACAATATCTCCACGCAATATCTGAACTATAAAACATTTTTCTTCTAAGTCGCGCTATTCTGGAGCTACACCGAAGCGAGGGCTTACACGATCTTGGTGCCATTAAGTGGGATATCGCGCTATGCTTGCTCGTGGTCTATCTGGTCTGCTACTTTTCCCTGTGGAAGGGCATCTCGACTTCCGGCAAGGTAAGCTAAGTGCCTCGTCAGTGATTCAAGATCCTAAAGACGAATGAGAGTGAGTCTCCAAAAGACATCTTTTCACTTAAGATCCACAATAGCGCCGTACATTTATATTAAAGAGTTCTATCAAGCGCTTATCTACGAGAATCATATATATGTATAGAATATTTTAGATCGTGTGAGAATGGAACTATAATACAACGAGCGATTCTTTTGTGTTATAGGTAGTCTGGTTTACTGCTCTTTTCCCTTACGCAGTCCTGCTCATTTTGTTGATAAGAGGTGTCACTCTACCGGGCAGTATGGAGGGGATCCGTTATTATCTCAGTCCAAATTTCGCCGTTATCACAAAGGCAGAGGTATGTGTAATGTTTTGCATGCGTGTACAGTGCTCGAAATATTTTGCATAACTTTTAAGAAACGAATTTTTAATCCGTTTATTGTGTGTTTAATATCTGTTTTTTATGGACTTAAATATTTTCTTAAAATCCATCCGCCCCTTAAAATAACTTAAAGCAATTTGTAATAAATAAAATAATGTTAATAATCAAGATTGTGATTAATAAAAATTAATAAGCTGCTACCCAATTAATAATTTGAAATAATTTATAATTCTATTGCATAATTAAATCTCGTGATTGACAATAAAAAATGAAGTATATAAAATACTGGAGCTATTTATAATAAGCGTATCATAATAAAGAAAACATCACTCTTCCCACGAGACATTGAAAAATATTTTTCGCTCACAATACGCGGGGTTTATTTTTTAATAAAATTGTAAAAGAAAGAGGAAAGTATCGGGCGCGCTCGCGATTGTTTTATTGCCGTTGACCTGGATTATTATAAGCCGTGACGTATCCCCGCGGCCAGTGACAAAAAGAGAAAACTTTGGGAGTTAATGCGTTTGTAGGATCGCGAGTACGGGTTCGAGAGCGGAAGCGAATGGGGGAGCGTGGGGGGTAGAAAGGTGGCCGGGTATGGTGACCGAGCTATGGGAAAAATAGGGTAGGAGGAACGTGCAGGGTTAACTGACGACGGTGAAAATGGAAACTCTGTGTAGCTGTCATAATGAACATTAGAGTTTGGTAGAGCACGCGCTAGAACGTTAGAACGCGCGCCGACCCTCGTGCTTCGCGTGCGGAATGCATTCCGTCGCTGAGGACGGCGGCGACTTTAGCCGCTTACCGCCGTCGTCGCTAAAGTGGGATTTATATATCAGTGAGAAAGTGGATTTGTTGATCACCGCTAATCCGTACAGGATTTACGAGAAGAATCAGGTTGATGTATTGACCGATGCCCTTCTTCTCCCCTGTTCTCTCTCTCTCTCTTCTTTCCGGGAAATCTTTTTTTTCGTAAATTCGCAATTGATTTGTACAATTTTTCTTCCAGCTCTATGTATTGTTCGTTATAGTAAATATATAGTGATTAATATGTTTGACGCAACAAAAATTGTTCGTGAAAATTACTAATAAGTAGTTTATAGATACTTGAAACAATGGAAAATTGAAATTTCTTAACATGCGTGGATTCTAAGAGTATAAAACTATTACATGAGCCGTACGATAAAGATTTCAAGCCTATTGATTATGACTATGGGATCCAACAACTTCTTTTTCTTGCAGCCAATCAACAGGCTTGAAATACTTTGTCGAATGTAATACCAGCCTTAAAATACTGATAGTATTTTTATTTTATGAGAATTGAGAATGAGAATCTTATTAGGAACGTGTTCTATCGCTTTTACGAGGATATTCTTTCCATCTTCTTCCAGGTATGGGTGGACGCGGCGACGCAGGTATTTTTCTCTCTAGGACCGGGATTCGGAGTGTTGCTGGCCTACGCGAGCTACAACAAATATCACAACAATGTTTACAAGTAAGAATGCCAGATCTTCTTCTTTTTTTTTTTAATAGCACTTGCTTTTCTTTCGCGCATCTGATTCGCCCGCAATGCCTAACTAATAGTCGAATTTAATACGAAAACCTATATGTATCAGAAAATATTAAAATGTGAGTACAAAAGGCAGCTATAGTTTCATTGGAAACTTTCAAAAATTTTTGGTTTACACTCGGCGGCTCTTTCGATACAACTGAAGGAATCTGAAGGTCGTTCGTTACTCTTCGTTTTCATCCCATATCCTGACATTCGTGTTCTCCGCAGAGACGCCCTGCTGACGAGCTTGATCAACAGCGCAACGTCCTTCGTCGCAGGATTCGTCATATTCTCGGTGCTCGGCTACATGGCGCACGCCAGCGGCAAGTCCATCCAGGATGTCGCCACAGAAGGACCCGGTCTGGTCTTCATCGTCTATCCGGCGGCCATCGCTACGATGCCCGGTTCGACATTCTGGGCGCTCATCTTCTTCATGATGCTGCTCACACTCGGTTTAGACAGCTCGGTGAGTTTTTATTTTAAAATAAACTGTTTACCGCATATACGAATTACTTCAACAGTAATAATATTTTTTTACATGTTTTATTTTATTGAAAATTGTTTCATTCACTTTTCTTCCTGTAAAACTGCCATTTGATATACCTATTGTCATTAAATATAATATGTCGAAGATATCTTTTTTTTTTTTAAGCGATGGAACTCCTCGCTTATATGAATAGTTAAGATTATTAGAAATTAATGTGATTTTATAGTTCGGAGGCTCGGAGGCAATTATAACGGCACTTAGCGACGAGTTTCCAATAATCGGCAATAATCGTGAGATCTTCGTGGCGTGCTTGTTCACTCTATACTTTCTGGTCGGACTTGCTTCTTGCTCACAGGTACATACCCTAATTGTTTTAATTATTGATACCGTAAATATCAGTTTGATAATTTCTAGTCTGATAAAAACTTTCGATACAAGAACATATAAAAAATACGTATCTTGGAAAACTATATTTAATAAGTTTTAATCTTTAAAATTACTCTTAGATGTCTTTGTAATATTTCCTGCAATAAAGTCTCAATTTATTAAAACAACATATTACACTTTTGTATTGTTGTAGATTGTGTTAAATTTATGCAAAACGGTACGTGATTTCTAATGCGCGTGCCTTGCATTATATAAACAGAAGGCTATTGCTTTTCAATATAGGGCGGGTTTTACTTTTTCCACTTGTTGGATCGATACGCGGCCGGGTACTCGATGCTGTTCGCCGTACTGGCAGAAACAATCGCGGTCAGTTGGATCTATGGAACGGACCGATTTTGCGCCGATATCAAGGACATGATCGGATTCAAACCCGGCATCTACTGGCGTGTATGCTGGAAATTCGCAGCACCTCTTTTCCTTATGGTACGTCATAATATAGTCAGTGTAAATCGTATTAGGTGGCTCAAGAAGTATAACAATACCATTTAAAAAAGAATTTACACTTCTAACAATTTTTGTAAAAAAAATTGATTTTTATTTCTTTCAATAAAGGTGATAATAATAATATTTATAATAATTATAACAAGTTTAAAGAAAAATAATTCTATGAGGCAATCTTGATTTTCTCCTGATTTAATTTCAATTTTTATTTTATTTTGTTTCATTTTCGCTCAGTTTCATAATTTATATGAGGAGTTAAACTTCTTGCCCAACAACCTTTATTTTAAGAACCAAGTTTTATTTTTAAATCTTATTTGTTGTTGTATTATATACTTTTATTACAATAGAATATATTTTCTCAATCAAAATTTAATTTCAAAAATCAAAATCCGGATTCTTTTTGATGAGTGATTGCTCTAATACTGAATTAATTTAGCATTCAAATAATAATAGTCATCGTATTTATTACATATACATTTGTTTTTTATTTGATGCTTACAGTTTATCATCGTCTATGGTTTAATGGGATACGAACCATTATCATACGAAGATTACACTTATCCGGTTTGGGCAAATATATTAGGCTGGCTAATCGCATGCTCTTCCATCATCATGATCCCAGGTATGGCGATCTACAAAATCAGCAGCACACCCGGATCCTTTGTTCAAGTAAGTATTTTACTTAATTTATCTAATATAAAAATCAATGAAACCACATAAAACTGCAATTGTATTTATTATTAGAAAAAATATTAATAGAAGAAAAAAGGAAACTTTGTCTTCTTGATCGAATATAATTTATACAATTAAATCTAAAATAATTATACATTACAAAATAAAAACATATTATATACACTTGAGTTTCTTAGCGGATAAGTTTACTGAAAAGATAATTAAGGATTGATTGAACGTTGCTAAATTAATTTTATCAAATTATTTGAATTATATTTATAATAATTAGCTCTCTTTCCGTGAGAAGATAACGCGATATACATATGCGTCAAATTTTTCAACGCAGAGGTTGAAGATCCTGACGACACCGTGGCGGGACACGCAGCATCAGAGGAACGATCTGTCCTCGGTGGCGAACGGCGCGATACGTCGAAGTTTCCTGGCCGAGCAGGACTTCGAAATTACCAAGGATCACGAGTTAACTAAGGAACAGACGGAGGTAATGATTCAATCTAGAGAGGGTGTCAAGGGGAACGATCCGCCTCCCGAGCCAGTCTAGGACAGTGCGGTTGTGATTTTGCACGGTGCCCGGTTCCAAGTATACCTCTGCTAGAGCACGAACGCCGAGCAAGGTCCCACGGCGGCAAGTAACAAAAATCCACCGATCGAACAAGACGAGGATCAGTCTCTTATCACGGACCGATACACTACGGACACTCGAGCGCACTCCCACTTGAATCTCGAGGGTACCGACTTGATTGACGACGTGTGATCTCTTCTCCTCGGGTCACGGTCGAGATCCCGCGCGACTCGACGTTCGCGCGTCGGCTCACTTTGTTTCTTCATCGCCGAGAACGGAACCGAAAAGGCAGGCTATCCCCCGTTCCGCGTGTGTTCCATCGCGAAAAGTGTCGCGCGGATACCGATGATAGAAAGAAAGAAACCCGGAGAAGAGAGTGGATGTCGTCGCGACGTAACACCGACATAACGTCGTCAGCCATGCCTTCCCTCGGACGGGCCTCCCCTAGCGATAACCCCTGTATCCTGTAAATATTTAACAACGCGCGTCACGGAACACGACAAGTCGCATGAGAGATTGGTGAGATACCTTGGCGAACACAAGCACTGATGTTCACGCTTCTTCTAACGGACAATGTTTGTCGCAAACGAGAGAGCCACTCTACGATCCTACCTACCTTTGGACGACAGCTTTAAACCTAGGAGAATCATTTACGCAAAGAGTCTAATTTAGTATAGTCTCGACCTTTGTAATAAACCGACTCGGTATTTTTCTAAGGAGCGCGGCGACTAATGGACCCGCTTTGAGGCAATTAACCGAGAACCCGTTTATCTTCAGTAAAAAAAAAACAATCCCCCTCCTCCCCCTTCCTGCGTAAAAGATTCCCCGAGTCGTTTCGCGGTATCGAGTTCGAAACGGACTTTGTTGTTTAATAATACCGTTTATTTTAGACCGATGCAAGAGTTATGCAATCGCGTATAAAAAGAAAACGTTCACTTCATATAAAGATGTTATAGAAGAGAGATTATAACGTTAAGATATCTTGTAGGAGATGATTGCGCGATACCGATTAATTTCGAATTGCGATTGACGATTCCCTCGCTGGGACGCCACGTTGTTATTGTCTATAAAATAGAACGGTGGGAGGGAATTGTGAGTTGATCACGGTTAATCGGCGTCGATGTTTTAGACGGTGGATTTAGAATTATATATATATTTCCGTTTGACCAGCCCTCCAGGGCTTCGCCGTAAGCCCGCGGACGGTAAATGCTGTGTGGACTATACGCAAATTATAATATCACCGGTAAAATGTTAAGGAATTTATCAGGTCTCTATTGCCGGTGTGAATACGCTTCATAACGATATCCCGCTCAGTCCTGTGTCGAATCACCATCGTAGCACGGAGAACGATGGCGTTTTTTATATAGATACAATTTTCAATCACTGGGTTCACACTCATAATCTTCTAGTCATCGATTATTTCCTTACATATCCATTAAAGATCCGCGAGTGTATGATGCGATTTCTTTAATGAAAATTCTCTAGAAAATTTAACTATAACTTTCAGCCATCTTGATAGTTTATTATTTTACATTATTTGTTTACTGACTGGCTCCGCACGACCTGTTTGTCGAATATTACACGGATTTTATCACATTAAAACCGAATTTTATAATATTATCACGTGGACACATACAATATATCAATTGTGTAATCCCGTATCAATAGTTTAGGTAGTCAGACATGCTTTTCGGTTTTAAACATTGAATGTAAAAACATATTGCGTTTGAAAATTAAACAACCGTAATATTTACTTTATATATGCTTAATACGAATGTATAAGTTTAAAATAATAATAATTATAATACTAATTCATTGAAATAATAATTTTGATGAATTAGTATTCATTAGTATTTTACCTCAATTAATTGTGATTAATTGTTATCAGTATTATTTAAAACATAATGTTTAATTTAATCATTTGGAGTATTTAAAAAAAATTTAGAAGCGTTTATCTTTCCACTATACTTATCAGGTTGATCAGAAAATCTTTTCATATTTTATGTGCAAAAAGGATGACTTAAAATACGAAAAGACTTTCTGACCAACCTAAAATTAGTTTATTTTTATTTACACCATTTCAGTTATTTAAAATACATGGAGGATTATTGTGCCAAATGATTTTTTTTACAAGAGTTTTTGTTTGTATAGAAACTGCAAAGGATTTATAACCCTTTACAGTCCAAACCATTTCTCAGAAATGGTCAAATATTTTATTCTCAATTTTGTTATTCTCAATCTAATCGGCTAATTAAAGATTTTTATACTTAGAGGAATTTATAGAAATCTCAAAAATATGCATTGCCGATTATAATATGAGGAATTATATGATAGATTATATCGCAACGTATTAGATTAAGTTCAACTCAACGTAGGATCGTAAATATGTGTCATAAATACGGGTCGATTCGCGAATAAACGCGTCGTGTGGGCCTGACAGTGGAGCGACAATTTTGCGAGAATCAGTCGCAATTTCCAGTAGTTTGAGATCATAACGTCGAACACTTAACGAGTGTTCAAACCCTAACGTGCGCCGGTATGCTCGTGACTCTATTTGTCTATCTGCTTCCACACTTATGCGTTATCGCGCGACGTAACGGGGACGATAAATCGTCTCCTAATTCTCACAATATCGCGCGACGCGCGTATCTCCCCTTCGTTCACGATGCACCGCCTTCATTGAGATAGGACCGTTCGTCATTTATCTAATAGTATTAGCCAGGGCCAGTAGAATTGATCGATATAACGTAGGTATCCGACGGATGTTCTCAGATACGTAAACGTCCTCCAGAGTCGAGCAGTTTGCAGGTAACTTTCTGAAAGACTACATTTTAAGAAAGTTGCTTCAATTAAGTTAAATAATTTAAATAATTAAAAAAGGTTGTTTTAATTGTATATTTATAACATCCTTTCTTCTTATGACTAACATATATACAAGTATCTCAACTCTTTGGCTACTACGCGCCACTATAATGACTTCCCGTTTCAAATCTATTCTTTCAAGCGAAAGACTCCATTGTGCCCATATTAGATTAAATATTGAGATTAAGATTAGATTGGGATTTAATTAATCAGAAGAAAGAAAATCAATCTCAAGTTTAGTGAACTTTGCTTTGATTAATCAAATTCCAATCCAGTTTCAATCTTTAATCTGATACGGCATTAAAGTGACTTCCCTCTGAAAAGTCTTTTGAGACAAAATACCACTGTAATAACTTTTTTCTATGTCGAATCTTGCCATTATTCAGTAGAAACTCAGACAGCACACATGTCCAAAATCGTCTTCAAAACGTCCCGATTATGGACATACGTGTTGTCAGTGAATGCTCTAAATTGTTTTGATCTGCATTTATTTCATCAAAAGAAATGCGTTTGCGCTTTTAAATTTCGCGGAGCCGTGCGATACGCTCCGCCATAGTCAAAGGATTAATCATACATTTAGAGTTGATTCTTTCTCTTATTTATTATTACTTATTTATTATTTACTGAATTAACTTAATTTAGTAAATTAATTTCAGCAAATTATTTAGTTTGTTTAATTTTTCTTAGTTCACTAAATTGTTCTTCAAAATTTTTTTATTATCAAATCAGCGTATCAGTCTGCTGCGATTTATCGATTTGTTTCTTAATAAAAAAAACTTCTTTCATATGTGGCAATTAACCATACAATATAAGCACAAAATATTAGTAAAAATTTGCGCGTCTTCGACGGATATCCAAGGATACCTGCGTCGCGCATTCCCGCCGCAAACTTCGTTTGGTCGGGAGACGAAGGGGTCGTATTGTCCCGGCGCGGGCGGCGGGGGACGCCGATATATCACACTTGTAGGTACAATAATTACGTGTCTCGCATTGTAGCCCCGCGAACTGGCCGATGAACAAAAAAAAAGAACGGCCGGGCATAGGAATTAAGAATTTCGAAATCGTCGTGATAGAAAGTCGTTAGAATCTTGCGGTCGCGAGGCGACCGCCGCGACCTGCGTTCTCCATCCCCCTCTCCCCCACCTCCTAACACTTCATCCCTCGCGCGCAGGGGCGCGTCGTCGCACGCGCGACACATATATTATATAGTTTATTTAGCGATCGTTGTTTAGATACAGAGATGTATACGTATCTATAAACTCACATGTGTATGTATATACAGATATAAAAGTCTACATATATATATATTTTATACACATCGCATCCGAGTTGCCACCGCAGCCATAGGTAGCAGCTCGGGCCTTGTTAAACTCGATTGAACGATTTAAACTGACTTCGCCTCCGAGACGAGGAAACTACAATAGCACAAGCTTGCGAGAGGAGAAGAAAAAGAAACGTCGGCTTATATAATCCCGAAACCTTTCTCTCCCTTCCGCCACCCCCCGAAGTCAAGTCGCGGCGATCGTGCCCGCCCAAGAGCCATATTGGTCGGGCATTCGCCGAGGCTTATTAAATCGCACGCGCAAGAAAGTTTTTGCATCGCTTTGGATTGCGGCACTACTATACCCCTCACACCGTACATGTATATTCTCTAACGTTACGCTTTTCTAATTAGTGCACCGATTATTGTCAATCGACACCGCTATTAACCGCTGTATTTAACATCGTTGTTAATTTTGATTAGAATATTTTGTTGTTACTCGTATTATAAGTGATAAATATGAGATATTGTTTTCCTTTAGCTTTGTTACACCTGGATTTACGTGGGCGAGACGGTCATTATTCGTCGGTACCGTATTGACAGCGCGGTACCGAGATAATAATGATTCCGTTCGTCCACCGAAGACAACCAGCCATGATTGAGTTTTTAGGGCATTATGCAATAAAATAAGAAATATATTAGTTAGTCACAGTTGTGTTTATAGATCTACGTTTATTAACGAAGAGATGAAGATTTGCGCCAGTAAATGGCGAGACGATATGTGTCTCGGAAGAAG
>NW_012027200.1:180459-183922 GCF_000956235.1 Wasmannia auropunctata
TCGACAACCACAAGAGAGTTGTGAGAGAGAGACGAGAGAGTAGAGAAACAGACGAGAAAGTCGTGAGAGAAACGAGAAAGTCAGGAGAGAGACGAGGGACAAGATTGAAAAAAGGGACAAGATTGAAATTTTGCGAAGAAGAAGACGACGATAACGATATAGCAGACCAAAGAGACCATACAACATTGAAATTTTAACGAAATTTAGCGAAGAAAAAGACGGCGACAACAAAGGACGGCAAAATTATAAATTATAGACGAAAGGGGACAAGATTGAAAAATTTTGCGAAGAAGAAGACGACGACGACGACGACGACGACGACGACGACGACGACGACGACGACGACGACAACGACGACGACGACGTATCTGAATGACATAATATCGGGCAAAAAATGCATACACTTTATGCGTTTATGCATCAAATGCACTTATGGATATCGCTGTTACAGTATTGTGATTAGAAAAATATAGATTTTTTCACAAAATTAGGCATTTGACGATATTATCCATATAATTATAAGAAATAATAATTTATTCCTACAGAGTCGTTATCCGTCCAGTAAAGGATACACTGTAGCGTCTCTGTTAATAACGAAAAAATATACTTGGCGGGAGACGCTACCGCGTCTCCTGATATCGATATTAATAAAAGGAGCGATAAGTCAGCTTTTGTTTTTAGGAGTTGCGTGTGCTGTACCTGAGCGCGCCAACTTAAGACGACCTGATTAGTTAACTTTAAACACTTATAATTCAAAAATTATTATAGTCTCAACATTTTGGTATTGGAACTTTTGTCTTAAAATGATCTCAGGAATCTACCCTTAAGCGTTAGTCCGGTCATTACGGGACACCCTGTATTTCTGGCAGAACGCGAAAGTCAGTCCCGCTTCATGTCTCTATAATGCCCGCGCTCAAACACGAACAGACCGCGTTCACCGACATCGGTTACCAAAAAGAGTATCACAAAGTCAATAAGTCTATGTATTAATCTACTTTACTCATAAGAGATTTTTGCGTGCAGAAGATATATCTTCCCAATGTATATATGAATGTCTCAGAGAATCCCCAATTCGTTTTTATATTTTTATATATATCGTTATAGCATAATATATGTTAACTGAATCTAAACTATCTAAGCCGTACTAATACTCATGCCAGTAAGCACGTGGCGAAATTTAATAAACTCAACGCGGGTCTCATCTAGTGACTACCACGTTCGTGCCATAAGAGCACTCGACACGCGCAAGCACTACACTGAGAAAGTGTAACACTTTGTACCTCCGATCTCAGTTTGACACAATATATATATATATATATATATATATATGTGTTCCTTATAGGTTAAACATTACGCGAGCAATAGTAACACATTTATGTAGCATAATTACTACAATATAATATGATATCGCTGTATCATGCCATCTGCGCAAAGTAATTTATGGTTTCGAGCACGTGGCAAATTACTGTAAATCAAACTCGGTTCCAATCTGATATTAACAGCGTTCATGCATTAAAGGCACGCGGCTATACACTGTGCTGCATTATAGAAGTGCAGCACTTTATGTTCCAATTTCAGCTTGACAGAATATGTAATATCACTACATAGGTTAAGTATCGTAAGTACATCAATACTACACTTTCCCGCACTAAGAAAACTCGCTAACAAGTTCAAACCACGTGCATCGCTCCACGCATGAATGACAATGCCGACACACAGTCCATTACTCCAAACCTTTACGGCGGCAGCTACTCCCACGTGGCTGCCGGAAGAGGAGGGCCGGCTCTTACCTCTCCCTCACTCTCCGCAGTGCTCCGTCTTCAGCGCCTGTAATTCTTATGCAGAACGAGCAATAGAAAAGGCTGGTGTATTTCTAAAGGTAAAGGGGCCGCTTTTACGGGCCCCGGCAGATGTCTCAGTCTACCGGCCGATAACTGCAAGGAAAAGGCCTCACACTCCAACGTCACCGCGCCACTGCGTCGCCCAGAAACACGATTCAATATGACCTGTCAATAATAGGCAGGGGCGAGAGCCAATTCGCTAATGATTCTGCTCCGGTACTACAGCAGCCGCAACATCCGTCGCGCTACAGAGCGGCCAGGCACGGCACTCCCCGTGATATTCAATCCCGCTGTCAAAACGGCGTCCGCAGCATCACGCAAAACGGCAAAGCAAAAATCACTTAATGACCCTCGTTCTAATTCTATAGTTAATCTCCGAGCTCAATTCAAACAACTCAAAGTATTTTCACCAAAGGACATCACGGGACACGGTCAAGTCACTGCACGCGTATGCAGCACATAGGCGCCAGAGCACCCTCGCGCTCACTCACAGAGTCTCATTGAGAAAAACAATACAGATATAACGCAAAAGTAATTTCGACTGATAATCATCACCTCGATACGAAAAGAATATAATATCATTTACGAATAGCGCTTAGCAACGCGAGTCATCATCTCGCACACGACACGTAATCCTTCTTTTTCTCGGAACAGGACAGTACAACGACAACTCCTACCTCTGCTTCGCACAAACTGTCATGGACAGGCGGGAAGCTCCCGCTATCCACACCCACACAGCACCTGAAGGAGAAACCAGCCGGAAGCAGCGGGCACAGGACGCGTGCAGGCGAGAGTTAAAAAAGCGCCAGACCCCAAGGACATCCGCACTAGCTATAATAAGCGAGGGGGAGACCGCGGGTTCCAAACGCCCATCAGGCGCCCCGCAAGGCCAGCAACACTTCTCCGACGAGCGGAGGGGCGGCTGACCAACCGCCACCGGCCCACAGCACTGCAATTAAAATACACAGCAACGAAGCAAAGCAGTGACACTACAAAAGCTAGCCATGCAAAGCGTCATCGGGAGCCGACAGGCGACGGTCGCGGCCATCACATGCATTAGAGACCCTCTAATCAGAGTCGCGAAATGCGCAAGAAAGTTAGGTCGGCGACGCCATTTTTCAGCAAAAACCGGAAATAGCGAACATTATCACACTATTATATTAGCCGTGTTGGCCGTGTATGACATGCGTATATTAACCTATAGACAACACATGAACCCTAAAGATTGGGTCAAAGGCACATAAGTTTCTTAACCGAATATAACCTCCAAAAAAGTGCATCTAAATACCTACATGACAGAATATTATTAACGTAGTTTCATAAAATTATTTAAAATGACTGGTTGTTGTGCATCAAATTGTAACAATTCTTCCAAAACAGAATATATTATGAAAGTCTTTCCCCGTAATCCCGAACAAAGAGCAAAATGGGCAGCAAATGTCGGACGACAAAATTGGATCCCAACCAATGCTTCATATCTCTGCGAGGTATTTTGTGTAATTTAGTATTATTTAATCTTTTAAATAAAATAATACATTTTTTATTTATTAACTTGTACAGGTTCATTTTGATCCAACAATGTGGGAAAAAAGAATTGATGGTCTTAAGAGGATGCTGAAAGG
>NW_012027200.1:183942-184600 GCF_000956235.1 Wasmannia auropunctata
CAACTCCTACATGGTCATTCTTCGATTTTTGACATGAGGGCCTTTATGAAAAATTTTTATTGCAGAAATCGAAAAATATAAAAAATCGACCTAGGTCAACTCCTACGTGGTCATTCTTCGATTTTTGACATGAGGGCCCTTATGAACAATTTTTATTACAGAAATCGAAAAATATAAAAAATTGACCTAGGTCAACTCCTACATGGTCATTCTTCATCAAATTGACATAGCCCTCATATAATGTATATAATGTATATAATGTATATAAATAGTATAAATTACAATATATAACTTATCCAATCATATAATCTTTTTCGTGAAGAAATACATGTTTCAATTTATATATTTTATACTATCTTTTTTGCTAAGTGCCAGATATACAAATTATATTATAGATAAGTTTAGTGATATACAGATATACAGATATACAGATATACAGATTATATTATAAATATTTTAAGATAGGTAAGCTGATGAGCAGAAAAGCGTTTGGTAAAAAATTTTTAAACAATAATAACAATAATAATAATAAATCAATTATAAAAATTAAAAATTGGACAATCTGAGCCTAAAGAAATTATTAATAGAGAAAAAAGTCAAATATTTTTTATTTTGACATTGTTTCTATATAGACTAAAAAAAAAACGCAATTGGAAAG
>NW_012027200.1:187015-187622 GCF_000956235.1 Wasmannia auropunctata
AAAAAATGCGTCATTTGCAATTGCCATTAACAAATATATCTAAATATTGCTTATCGACTATTTCTAAATGTAACTTATAACTATACACATTTATAAATATTTTAAATTTAAGAATATTCTTAAATATAATTTAAAAATATTTGTTAAAAAACATTTGTTACAAAAACAAAATCACAAATTTCGCGGAAAAAGAATTTATATCATTGTTGTCAGAAGTTAGAATCTTCAGGATATTATTTAATATGTTTGTACATCAATAAAATTATCATAAAAAATTAAGAGTAATTTCAAACACCGAATTTTTAATTAAATATTTACAAAAATTATTAATTTAATAAACTTTTTGTTATTATAAGCGGTTCGTCGATTTCGCATAATTTACATTATTTAGCGATAATTTGACTTACTAAGCCCACATAAATGCCGAATAAATATTTAAAATGTATATGTATATATAAATATTTTAAAATATAAGCAAACTAAATAAATATCATTGGTAATCATCATATAAGAGTAATAACAATATTTATCTGGACATAGTAGTACAGTAACTTTATATGACAAATTTAATATTACACAATTTTGGATCGGAAGAGCACACGTCTGA
>NW_012027200.1:187642-188000 GCF_000956235.1 Wasmannia auropunctata
TCAATAAATTTATCTGTTATATTTCTCTATATATTATTCAAGCACTAGCAAATTCTATAAAATTTTGTATGGAAATATTTAACGCACATAAAAATAAACAAAGCTTTAGAATAAGCCAATGATCAAATTATTAGTCAAAAAGTTACTGCTTCGAACAACGATTGATAATACTCTCGATACTATTTTCCGAAAAAGATGTAAAATGTCAATATAAAGCGAATTCTTTATAATTACTAATATTCATTAAAAGAATAAATATGATTCTATATTTTGTACTTTTCACAAAAGCATGTTTATACATAATTTTGATAATGTATGAATTAAACGATTTATCAATATACGTATACAAATGGCTACT
>NW_012027200.1:188020-188617 GCF_000956235.1 Wasmannia auropunctata
TTCATCGCATCGGGTGACATCAGCGATGTTCGTGATGACTCGATGAATTTATTGTCAGTATCTTCAGTGCTGACAAGTGCTTCTTCAAGCTTTTTCATTTGTCGCCTACAAAGAACAAAATACTATTAACATACATATTTAAATACAATAAAAATAATGAATAAATTAATTTAATAATATACATATAAATATACAATAAAATTAATACATAAATTAATATCTTACATGACATAAATATATTTAACTTTCAAAAAATAAGCGCAATCTTTTATTTTGTTATTGTAGTTTGTTATTTTTTTGTTTGCTACAAAATACAAATTAATATACTATGAACATAAATACTTTACACGAAAAGTGTCTCAAGAGACGCTTCTGATCTATTTCTTAAACCAGTACCATCAAAATAGACGCTTTTGATTTTTATAATCAGTTTCGTCCAAATATATGCTTCTGATCTATTTCTTAAACCAGTACCATCAAAATAGACACTTTTGATTTTTATAATCAGTTTCGTCCAAATAGATGCTTCTGAAATATTTCTAACCAGTACCATCAAAATAGACGCTTTTGATTTTTATAATCAGTTTCGTCCAAATA
>NW_012027201.1:0-799 GCF_000956235.1 Wasmannia auropunctata
TTCTCCAAGAAAGAAATATTAAACACCGACTAGTAGCGGTAGCAGCTCCTTGGGCTAACGGCGTAGTAGAACGTGTCAATAGATTTTTAAAATCGTCGCTTAAAAATCTTAATGAAGAACCGACTCATTGGTCAAAAAATTTACATACTATTCAATATGTAATGAACAACACGTATCATTCCTCTATTCGTTCTACACCGTCAAAGATATTGTTGGGTTACGATTTGAAGAATCATGGCGACATTAAATTAATTGAATTTTTAAATGCCTTAGCTAAGGAACACCTGCAAGTTGAAAAAGAACGCGATATTAATCGGCAAATTGCGATTAAAGCCTCAAATAAGGTTAAGGAGTATAATAAAACTTATTATGATAAACGGCATAAGCCTCCTTCGAAATACAAAACCGGAGATTTAGTTTTGATAAAAGATTCTACAGCGAAACCTGGCGAAAATAAAAAATTAAAACCTTTGTATAAAGGCCCCTATCAAGTGGCCAAAGTACTAAATAAGAATAGATATGTAATACAGGATATTTCGGGATTTAAGTTAACACAAAAACCATACAACTCAATCTTGTCTCCAGACAGGTTGTGGTCTAAACCGGTCAAAAGGGTATAGCGGGTTAAGGAGGTGATTTCGGGCCCCGCGCGTAATCGATCGTTATAGTGGGCAAAATGTCCACCCAGATAAAAGAAAATTTTATGCCAAGTTTCATTTCAAAAGACCCACACAATTTCGAAATATCACAAGAAATGTGATTTTTTTGGATATTTTTTTTCTCCGTCCAAATTTGAATT
>NW_012027201.1:2316-3541 GCF_000956235.1 Wasmannia auropunctata
GATAGCCTTTGTAATCATGAATTTTTTTATAAAGATTAATTCAAATTTGGCGGAGAAAAAAAATATCAAAAAAAATCACATCTCTTGTGATATTTCGAAATTGTGTGGGTCTTTTGAAATGAAACTTGGCACAAAATTTTCTTTTATCTGGGTGGACATTTTGTCCACTATAACGATCGATTACGCGCGGGGCCCGAAATCACCTCCTTAACCCGCTATACCCTTTAATAAATTTAACGTTAAATGTTCAAAAATATATTTGAGTTTATGAAAATTGCTACATTCTTGTATCTTAAGTCATATTTCAAGTATATATGTATAACTTCACGTGTATCCTATTGTAACGGTTTCATACAGAACGGGAAATGTAAGTAAGACGCGCAACTTATCGTTTACAATTTTAATTCTAATACTTATACATGTCTGACAATCATTCGATTACATTTTCAATCGCGGGAGAGAGTTGATAAATTGAGCGCGTAACGAGATTTTTGAGGAGAGCGGCCGGCGAATGGTACGATCGATTAACGCGGCGGAACTCTACATTTTCCCGATCTCGTGAACAAATGCGATATAGTGAATCGCAGAATACTTAACGGCAAACGGAGGGCGGAGAGCCAAGCGGGGGACGATGCGCCGTCTCCTGTGGGTCGTCCCTCCTGCGTCGATCACGCTGCTGCGTCGTGCGCGATGGGATTGATAGGCCTTGGGGCGACTCCGTGACAATAGGCTCACCGATTCCACCGTGAGGCTCCGAGGTATCTCGCGTCCCTGGTCTCTCCGATGGGGGCCTGATGAACCGGCCCGACTTGACCTCTCGATCTCCTCCTAACAACCGTGAGTCTTGTACGAGAACCTTTTGGGCACAATCCGCCCTTGCCAAGAGTTGCTGACTTTCGTGCTCTCTCCTTCGAGTTCCGAGCTCTTCTATCTTGCCTTTCCTCTTCCCTCATTTCCAGCACTCTCGTCGTCATCCCCTCTCTTTACTCTCCCTCTCCTCCACCCTCCGTGTCTTGCCTAATTCGCGACTACTCTTACGCTCAATTTATGTCTCCAATAACCACACTATTATGTTAATCTTTTACTTAAGTTAAGTATATATACACTGCTCAAAAAAATTATGGCATAGAAAAATTTTGAGCAAAAATTGGTCAACTTTGATTAATGGTAACTCCGCGAAAAATCATCGTAAAATAATGAACTTTTTTTCAAATAAAAGCTTGAA
>NW_012027201.1:11957-13519 GCF_000956235.1 Wasmannia auropunctata
GTCCTCAGTGCGTCGTAGACAAAATTTTACCGTCCCACCGCGGCCCCGCGACTCGCGATCAACCCGGCGCCACCGAAGGCAAGAAGCACTGAGGCTTCTTGACCAGGAGTGGTTAAACTCCTTGGAGGATCCGACAGGGAGACCGGACAACCAGGAGCCTGCTGACTCAGTGTCACCAGCCGCTCCTCCGGCTAACTCTCCTTCCCCATCTCCCGAGGACATTCCTTCTCGTCCTCTTTCTGCATCCTCCGACCTCACCTACCGAATTTTCCCAGATACACCTTCGCGAACTCCCTCACCGACATTTTCCTTTCCGTCAGTCTTCTATTCTCCGGTACCTCTTTCCCCAGAAGAGCCTCGCGCTCACTCCCCCGCAATTTCCATTGAGACTATAGACTTGGAGTGGGACTTACGCCCTTCTTCTCCTGTAAGTTCCACGGGAAGCGTCGAGTTTCTCGAGGAAATCCCCGCCCCTTGTCCCCGCTTGTATTATTCCTACGGGGAACACGACTCGCTAGAGTCGCTTATCCGTCAATTCCCTCAACTATACTCCCCGCCGGAACCCGGAACCTACACCATAGGTCCGGATGATTTTTGCCTAGAAGAAATCCGTATCACGGTCAGTTTTCTGGATCCCACCGACAGTATTCCGGTCTATTTGCACCGCTCTCCCTTCCCCTATTTAACCCGTACTTTTCTTTTACAATTTCTTTCCCCCTTCTACCGCAACGCTGGAGGAGCTCGTCGAGGAATAAATATAATGATAATAGCAACGTAAGCACCCGTATAAATAAGTAACGGTTAAGTACAAAAATGTTACACGAACAATTACCAAAATGTATGATGTCTTATATTCGCCCTCTTGCTTGCGTCCCCCTTTCTATTTTCAATGTCAATCATAAGTAATAATTTCCGCATCTATTCTCTGTTATGTTACACACCCGAACCTCAAAGTAAAATTAGTTAAAAACCATCCGTTAGTTAATCGTTATAATTTCGACCTGAATTCTTGTCTCTTTAACAAAATTAATTGTAATCTAAAATTTTCGAAACTCATTTGTAATCTTATTTCTAATAATGAAAATGTTAACAATATTAACTCTAATTTGTAACGATGCACCCCCTTAAAGAACGCATCGTTCCTACACACGAAACCCAGCAGGAACCGGGCACAGCGCGCCCGGGTTATTTTTTTCGCCACCCAGCGAAGCGCTCGGGAAATTCACCCCACCGAGCGCTCCTTTTTTTACAACCCTCCCGGAAATTACCGACGAGACGCGGAAACGTCCGAACCTGCGCCCGAGCGGGTATAAAAGCCGGGAGAACTTTCGACGAAGTCACTTCTCGCTTGACTCGCTACCCGCCAGTCCGTCAGAAAACCTTCCGCTCCAGTACCGCAAGCAGCTCGCACAACCGGGGTCGAGAGATAGTTCTCGGCCTCCGCCTAGCGTTCTTAGGCAGATCTGCTCCAGATCCTTCTTCGGGACGGTTAGCACCGGGGGTCGAGAGGGTTCTCGGCCTCAGCCCAGTGTATCTCGGCAAACCGTCTCCGACTCCTTCCT
>NW_012027201.1:15590-16331 GCF_000956235.1 Wasmannia auropunctata
AAAGTTTTGCTGGATATTCCTTAATAAAATTAGCTAAACATTATTTGATTTTTCAGCAAATATTTTTTGCTGTAGCGCCTAAATTTTAACAACTAATAAATTTAGCTTTGACAGTAAAAATTTTAGTTAACCCTATATTTTAAAAACACACATTAGCCGCCACGGCTATATTTTAGCTGCGTTGGTCAATCCTCTCTCTGCGTGTGACGCACACACACAACACCAGGCTATCAAACGTCCGCACTCTTCAACAACTGCGGCTAAAATTATGCCACTCAACATGGTGTTGTTCGAAAAGGTTCACACTATGTAGTTCAACAATCGTCCGATAAATGGCGTCAATGGGAAAGCTGCAAAAAAATCAGTTCGGGAACTTATGGACCGCACTGTGTATACAGGGTGATTCAGAATAACTCCGGTGACCCTGAAAAGACGTATTCTTGACTCAATTCTAAGACGATTTTTCCTTTACAAAAATTTTGTCCAAAGTTTAGTTTTCAAATTATAACGAGAAATAGTTAGCAAATTACGGGCCGCGTACGGATAGTAGGCAGGGACGGCGCAACTTACTGTCCGCCGGCAGGCGGTACGCGGGACCGTCGCGACGATCAGCTGACTACACGCGCGCATAAACATGCGTTTACATTCTCTCTCTCTCTATGTTTTTCACACATACGCACGCACGCACGCACGCACGCACGCACGCACGCACGCACGCACGCACGCACGCACGCACGCACG
>NW_012027201.1:20923-21824 GCF_000956235.1 Wasmannia auropunctata
TTTAATACCGAATGTATTAAGTAGTTAATAATTATCAATCCGTGTCGATTAATTATTCGTTGATTGAAAACTCAGTCGAGGAAAGAAACACGCGCACTATTTATTAACCCACGACGATTTACTGACACACGAGGAGTTCACTCGACGATAGCAAGCAGTCGACTGACTTTGTTGGTTACGTTTGCAGCGCTGTCGAAACGCGAACATGTGATCCTAAGGCTTTAACCGATACAAGTATTTGATTTATTTTTAATAATTTAAATGATTTAATTGATTAATTATTTTTAATAAATTTTTTATTTTTATTATTTGCAAACTTCAAGCGAGTATTTTATGTTTTATAAATATTTTATTAAGTATTTATTACTTTTATTAAAAAGTAAAAATTTATTACTTTTATTAAAAGTAATAAATACTTAATAAATATTTAATAAAATATAAAATATAAAATATTCGCTTGAAGTTTGCAAATTATAAAAATAAAAAATTTATTAAAAATAATTAACCAATTAAATCATTTAAATTATTAAAAATAAATCAAATACTTGTATTAGTTAAAGCCTTAGAATCACATGTTCGCGTTTCGACAGCGCTGCAAACGTAACCAACAAAGTCAGTCGACTGCTTGCTATCGTCGAGTGAACGCCTCGTGTGTCAGTAAATCGTCGTGGGTTAATAAATAGTACGCGTGTTTCTTTCCTCGACTGAGTTTTCAATCGACGAATAATTAATCGACACGGATTGATAATTATTAACTACTTAATACATTCGGTATTAAAGTCAGTCGACTGCTTGCTATCGTCGAGTAAACGGGTCGCGTGTTAATAAATCGCTATGTGTTTCTTTCTTCGTGTGATTTTTCAGTGGACGGATAATTAATCGTCAGTGATTGTAAAGTAAT
>NW_012027201.1:25730-26082 GCF_000956235.1 Wasmannia auropunctata
TAATATTAATCATTATTGTAATTTGTAATTGTAGAGAGCGTTAGAATTAAAATCTGGTGATGCAACGTTTCTTTATATGCGTGTATGCTTAAAAAGAGACAAAATATTTACAATTTTAATTACTCAATTCGCTACTCTGCTAAAAGATTATTTTTAGTAAAATTCTTAAAGTAGTAGAATGTATAATGTGCTTTACTCATCTCTATATCTTTATGTATCTTATAGGATTAATATCGTATGATAATCATGATAATTTGCGACATCATTTTCATATTTTTTACAAAATATATCTCAATATTTGAATTGCAAATTAATAAATATTAAATATTAAAAATAGATATTATAATACTCA
>NW_012027202.1:0-664 GCF_000956235.1 Wasmannia auropunctata
TATATATATATATATATATATAATATTGTACTATACTAAAAACATCTTATGTCTACGATATTGCGAAGACGTATGCATCGCTATACATGCTCGCGTCGCGAAAAGGAAGATCGCGAGTGTTCGCTCCGAGAGTACAACGGTCGCGTTGCGATTTCGTTCCGTCTGAGTCCTTGCGTTCAGAAAATTTTCTGCGCCTCGACTCGCTACTTCGAGGTCGCGTTGAGATTTCGTTTCGTTCGAGTCCTCGCGTTCTGAAAACTTTCAATTCTAAGAAAAATTTTCTACTCCTCGACACGCGACTTTGAAGCCTCGATCTTGTGAACGGTGCATAGAACTAACAGACGTTATACATACATAAACATAAACATATACATATACATATACATATACATATACATATATAAGGATGTCCAAGGGCAGTTTTGACGACAGTTTTTGTACCCAATATACATTTGTGCGTTTGCACCTGGAAAGTACGATTACATAAGCCATTTCATATACTTCTTTGTAGTTTTTAAATTAAATAGAATTAAATACAAAGTGGTAGTTTCGACGACATCATATATCTATTGGCAGTTTTGAAAGCAGTGTATATACAAATTATAAGTAAAGGCAGTTTCGACATCTAGGTGTATATAAAAAATATATAGAAAGGCAGTTTTGA
>NW_012027202.1:3142-3789 GCF_000956235.1 Wasmannia auropunctata
TTATCCTCTCGTCCTTGGAGTCCGGGTTGCGGGGAGCCGGTGAGACGACGCTTTACCACAAGCTTTTCAGTCGAACGGTCGCCACCCCTCGCTTATGTCGGTCGTGGCACGGCCTATTGCTTAATTCTAGTACAAAGTTTTAAGTCGCGAAACGCGGCGAAATCGTAGATGCGCTCGCCCTCGAAAATCGGAGGACGCAGGATCCACTTAGCCGGTACAG
Organism: Wasmannia auropunctata; assembly: GCF_000956235.1. NCBI lineage: Eukaryota > Metazoa > Arthropoda > Insecta > Hymenoptera > Formicidae > Wasmannia > Wasmannia auropunctata. The sequence continues at coordinate 3,363 of NW_012027202.1, forward strand.
TCGGGCTAATGAGCCCTTGTGACGGACGTTGTCGCAAAACGTCCCGTCACAGTTCATACTTCTCTTTCTGAAAGTATTCGGAAGTACGTTTCGCACATGTTAATACATGTTATACATTGGACGCATTCTGATTAGTGAATATATTTTTATTATGCTCGCATAGGTTGTGTCATAGCACGTGAACTCATATGTATCACTGACATGCGCAATGTATATTTCCAAACACTTTGAGAAAGAGAAACTGCTAAAAAGTACGATTTTCTCTCCATCTTCCTCTGGACACTTTTTATATAGAAACTATATCACATTGCCAGGGGTGCGTTCGGATTTCCACCCAAGAATCATCCAGGTATTATTTTATCCTTGTTTAACATTTAGTGAACAATAAGGAAAAATATAGTTGAGGAACACAAGTATTAATCCGAAC
>NW_012027202.1:5661-8092 GCF_000956235.1 Wasmannia auropunctata
CGTGTGCTCTTCCGATCTGTGTATAGATTTAAAGAAAATTGTCAATAAACAACTGTTTTTCTAAAAATGTATATATACGTAATGATACAAAACACAGCGACATAAAGGCAGTTTTGACAACAATGGTCAAATTTATCTACCTATTATAAAGATATATATAGTTGTGTTAAGGTAGTTTTGACGACATTTATTTTTGTATATATCTGTATATAAGTAGGAGTAATAGGCGAGTTCTAACTCGGGAGCTCCGAGGGGGGAGCGGGGCGGAGAGGAATTTGCGCGGGGGAATGACGTCACAGGGGTAACCGCCGAGATGTTTACGTAAACATGGGCCATGTATGTTTACGTAAACAATGATAGCGGCGGGCCCATTGAGAATATGAGAGGGGGGATGACATCACCGACGCGGGCGTTGCGCACCCCCGCACCCGCACCCCCGCCGCACCCCCGTCGCACCCCCGCACCCCCACCACACCTCGCCGCACCCCCACCGCACCCCGCCGCACCCCCGCGCCGTCGCGGGCCGCGTCACGGGCCGCGTTTTCGGGCACGCATAGCGGTCTCACCCATAGCGTGCTCGCTCCCACGCACGCTACCGCCATGCTTACGCGCACGCGGTCTCCCTCGCGCTCTCGCTTCCACGCGCTCTCACTCCTACGCACGCGGTCTCCCTCGCGCTCCCACCCGTTGCGCTCGCACCCTTTTCGCTGGCGCGCCGCCATGGAAAGGATGTAGTATTAACTGCGCAAATATATGTTTACAAGTATATGTGTATTAAAAATATAATGATTATACAAAATGAAATATCTGAGAATTACAAGAAGTAATGAGAAGTAGTATTAAGAAAATATATATATTTTGCAAAAATATGTATGAAACGAAGGAAGTATATACGCTGCGATCCCAGTCTTAGCATCCCACGGGCCTCCTGCTGTCTGGCGTACGATCATTTTTTCATGTCCATTAGCATTTAATAAAACATTATTTTTATTAAACGATAATACGTATGGAAGTCTCATCATCCACTCGGTAGGAGGAGCCATGCTGGATACTAAGACAAAGACAATCTGCACTGTTATCCTGACAATGTGGTTAATTTAAACGTATGATCATACTTCCTAGTATTCTATCACATCTAATGATAGAATTAAAGGAAGTCCGATCACAGATTCAGATATCAACCACATTGCTAGTATTTGTATATGTTGTGTGTGAAAGGGGAGGGGGCTGGCTGGCTGGGCAATCTGTAATAGAAAAATGAAAAACAAATTATAAAAATGCAATCCAACGTTGCATATATTTTTTATGCTATATTTTTATGTTATATAACCTTACCTTATATCGTTATGTTTCGCCGGGAATGCTTCGTAGAACGGCGGGAGGAATGCCCCCTTGAAAGGGGGCGAGGGGAACGCCCCTGCACCCTTGAATGAAGTCATCCGTGTCTTCGAAATCCGCTCGCCACCGCTCGCGGCGTCGATGAGATGGCTGCCACTGCTCGCCGTTGCGTCACCGTTCGTAGCTGGCATGAATCGCTGCACCGGTCGTCGCGTCCACCGGCCCTGCTGCAGTACTGGTTCCCAGAAGATGCCTCGCAGGACGTAGCGAGGGGGGTAGCTCTTCACTTTGGAAATCCCTGTGTACTGGTTTGAGGTGACACCATCCCATCGGGCGGATATTTTCCCTGCTATCATCTGTCGCTGCACTGCTCTCCACCGGCGCCGCGTTGAACGTTCTGTACATCGCTGCTATTTCGTCATTGCTCGAATCTGCTTTGTTTGTCGAAGGCGGGACGGTGAAGGGGAGTGCCTCGCCGCCGCCTATACGTCTGATGACAGTGTCGTGAGCAATGCCGGTGTCAATCCTCCCGCCCTCACGTCCCATGGTGCCTCTTTCCACTGATGCGGAGGCATCATTCTGAGAATAAAAATAACAAAAATATAAAAAATACAAAATAAAAAAGAAAAAGTCTCTTCAGACTTACCGTCGAGAAGTAGCTCCGCTGGGGACTCGCTCTAATCGCGGATGTCGATGACGTCGTCGTTGTCGTTGGTGTTTGCGGCGACGATGACTCGCGTCGAAAATCCATGACTCTGAACACAGGACCGATTATATTATAATCGCGTTCGATGTCTTCGCCAGCGTCCCCGTCGCCAACTGTGAATGTTTTTTCGAAAAACCGTTCCCACACGTACCGGAGGCACACGTCTCGAACTTCCCGCACCAAACGACTGTGAAAGACTGAGGACTTCGGCAGGACCTCGATGCGTATCTCGGTATAGCTCTTCGAGAATGTTTATTTGTAACACAATCAACAAAGTATACGCTTATCGCGAGGAAGAAATAACAAAGAGACCGAAACTCTTTCATGTGCGCAACCATAACGAGACATTGTGACCGGCGTCTCGTCGAGATGTGACACGGTGCCGCA
>NW_012027202.1:14063-14542 GCF_000956235.1 Wasmannia auropunctata
GGCCGCAAAACTGATAGCCGGAATATGTAGCTCGAACGGAAGTGCGTTGATCGTGCGATTCAGTAAGCCGCCGCTCCCCGCAGACATTCGTCGCAATCCTTTATCCGTGGCGCGGGACCGTCGTTATGCGTCCGCTGTCGCGGCAGATTGTAATGCTCGATGCAGCGACGATAGGTTCGCACCTCCGAATCTGCCTTTATGTGCTCCGGCAGCCGGTTCCACACGTGCTCAATATAGTCACCGAACACGCGCAGCAGTACGATCTTTGGTATGTATTGCAACTGATCGGCGCTCCAGGTGAGAACGTCGGAGGGGTGCGCACCGCGAGATACATGTTTAGTACTGAGCGATTCGCGATTCCGCGCGTCTATAAATAGACGGTCAGGTGCAGTTCAGGTACGCTAGAAACCATGAGATTTGTGCGACAACCGTTGGCGATACGCGTCACGAACTGCGACGAGAGATCGCGAGCGACGGGG
>NW_012027203.1:0-494 GCF_000956235.1 Wasmannia auropunctata
CGATCGCAAAGATAATTCGACACGATGGAAGATGCCCGAATAATTTACAAACTGATAGGGGAAAGGAATTTTATAACGCCAACGTGCAGAATCTCTTAAAGAAACATAACATCAATCATTATTCTACATATTCAGTAATGAAGGCATCAGTCGTCGAGCGGTTCAATCGTACGTTGAAAAACAGTATGTGGAAGCAGTTTACATACAATGGAAACTATAGATGGATCGATTTGCTACCGCGTCTCATGTCTGAATACAACGCGCGAAAGCATCGAACTATCGGTATGCGACCCATCGACGTCACTCCCACAATCGCCAACAAGCTCTTAACCACGGTGTATAACCATGTAAAGATCGCCGCACCCGCACGATTCAAAGTGGGTGACTCGGTACGCGTCAGTAAATTCAAGACAATTTTTGACAAAGGTTACACACCAAACTGGACCACGGAAGTGTTTAAAATCATCAAGGTGCAGAAAACTAATCCCACAACA
>NW_012027203.1:2949-3384 GCF_000956235.1 Wasmannia auropunctata
TTTATCCTCGGTGCTTTGAACATTTTTTGTAAACGATATATATTTTTCTTTCGTTATTGGAAGTAGTTCTACTCGTCCCTGGTATGCTTCAGCTATTTCCTTAATAACAAAATGTGCATCGTAACCGGACAAATTGTGAAAAACTATTGGAATGCAATGCGAATCTTGGTAATTTAAGTTACAATTTGAATGTGCCGGACCTCTATATCGTCCAGTCAAATGACAGTGATCGCGTACCCGAGAGTCGTCAGGCGCAAACGGTTTCTCGCACACATGACAGTGTGTAGCGTTGTGAAATCTTTCCCAATCGTTTCGCGTGAAATCTGCCATGGGTACATTAGTGGATATAATAGATTTTACTTTGTGCGCTAAACATCTTAATTCATCGGCGGACCATGCAACGCAATTCGTATTGCGACGAAACTGATACGTCGA
>NW_012027203.1:9882-10426 GCF_000956235.1 Wasmannia auropunctata
TCTTTGTACAAAATACAGAACATTTGCTCTCCTTTGAATCTTGTAATACAAGTGCAAATGATACTAAAAATAACGGAAGTATAGAGAGTATTGCTCATAGCGATAATGAACCAGTATGCGTTAAAACTGGTACAGAATGTTCAACAATTTTATACACTATAACTATCGATGCTGAAACATGGCAGCGTATAGGTCCGAAAACGATAATATATAAAGAACACGGTAGATACAACAGTAGGCGAAAATATTCGATATTGCAACGAGGATGGACGGATGTGATATCTAAATTATGTTGGTCCCAAACTAAGATTCCATGCGTGTATACTTTTAAAAGAGCGAAAGTATATGATTCGATAAATGGCGCGTATATTACTATTTTTGGTAGATGTAAAGAATGTTATGCACCTTTTAGCGCGCATTCTATTAAAAAGCCCGAAACAGGAAGCGGTTTAAAATTATTTGTAAAGACAGTGAACACAAGAGGAATTCCTCATGACAAAAAAGAGCATTAAAAGGTATAGAAAGAGCAACAGTGCAAAAAGAT
>NW_012027203.1:12797-13194 GCF_000956235.1 Wasmannia auropunctata
CACACACACACACACACACACACACACACACACACACACACACACACACACACACACACACACACACACAGAAGCGTAAAACCGACTAGGCAACCTCCACGTGGTACGCTTTGGGTAATTCTGATGCCGGCGGTATTCAAATTTCTGGATTATAAATATTAATTTGTGACATTAAACATCCTACAATAAATTAAATCGTTTATGCCATATACATATATTGATTAACATTGTCTTACGATGTTATGACAATACGTTCTTACAAGACATAATGTTTGCAATCTGATGTCATGAACAAACAAAAAGTACAGCTTCCAACCAACAAAATTCGACCAATATACAAAAAGGCAATTAAAAATCATTACTATAAAACGGTGAATTTATTCATTTATTAACATTT
>NW_012027204.1:0-4638 GCF_000956235.1 Wasmannia auropunctata
GGTTAAAGCGCCTTCGACTCGCACATATGCCACCGCGCCTATTTGCGAGACAGGCTATCTGGTTACGTCCTTCCGTATCCCCCTCCTTCTCTTGAATCCTCGTTTTTAAACGGGACTCTCTTTGATTTTTCCTTTCTTTAAAGATAAATAATTTCCCGGCGATTGGACGTAACAGTAATTATTGTTAATGAAAGCCTGAATAATGCAGAAATGTCCAATTTAGAATAATGTATTGAGGAATAGTTTAGAAAAAATTAAATTATCCACGCATCAAGTACTGCGTTAATAATTCTAATTGTCTATCCAAATTGCTAATCGTCTTTATTATGTGCTTAATTGTGAAAATGTGACTTGTTTCGTACTTATCAGAGTTGTAAAAATGGACGAAAACTAAAGCTATTATTGAATTTTATACATAAAAACATATTTTTCAACTACTGTCAAACCGTGAGTTTTCTTGCCAAAATAGGCTCCACTTTACATGCCTTTTACGACCATTTATTGACTGCGTCAGGGGGGAAAAGAAGTTTTCATCCATTTTTACTAGTAATTTAAAGCGATCAAATTTTGTTATTTTATTTAAATTTTCTTTGTTTAAAAATGACACGCAACAAACTTTTGTGTCATTTCTCGCTTATGACGTCACGATTCCAATGCCGTGACTAGGCAGGAGCTTTAAAAATATTTAAAATGCATGTTTGAATCAAGATAGTAGACAATAGTTAATGTTAATGTGGACGTAGTTAACGACTTACCACTTGCTGCAATGTTCTGTTCAAATTTGCTGGCTAAGTGCCGGCGTATCATTAACATTTTGTTTATTGATTAATTTTCACTAATACAATCTAATTCCAGGACGTACCGGGCTTGCTTCAAAGATTAATGTGCACATAAGTATGGCGTTCGTGAAGAGCATCCGTACGATTATCAAGCCCCAGATATCGCTTAGCATGCGGCTGCATCGCAGTAACTGGTGATGTGTCTGTACGCACGTACCCAAGACCTCTATGAACGTTTCCCGGATGCACGATTTCATCAATTTGGCGGACATGGCCCGCAGTATCGAAGAAATCTGAAATGCATAGTAGCCGAAAAGACTGTCGACGCTGCCAACGGTGAAGATCATCCACCAGCAAGTGGATATCTGGTATAGGAGATGTAGATAAAAAGGAAGACCACTGTCGATTGGCGTGGTCCATGGAAACTTCGTTGGAAGCGGTAATGTGTATCTTTTAGGTTCGGTATGATGAATAATCTGATGAATTATGGAGATCAATGATGGACAGAGGATCAGCAGTACCGTTGTTCCCAGAGTGAAACACAGAATGTAAGATGGTCTATCAAATGTGTGTAAAGTGGCGAGCATAATCGCCTCGGTTTCTCGATCTTGCGCCAATTCTCGTTCGAAGAGATTGTTCAGCGTATTGTGAAGCTCCATCAGTTTTTCGCGTTTCACCAGAAAACAAGCCGACTGAAAAAAGACAATAGACACATCAGTTACATATTTCGACTTAAGGAAGTGACTGACTAAGATCTTCTCTGGTAAACGTTTTTTTTTTATAAAAAAATCTCATAATATTTTAAATAATTTTTTAAATCTTAAATTTATAAAGATTAAAAATTTTTTTTTAAATACTTTAAAGTTTTTTTAAACTTTTTCAAATATAAATTTTCTTCAGCAATTATGGAAAAAGAAAGGAGGAGGGTCTATAAGGACCGATTTCGACCCCCTCCAAATTTTGTCCAAACTCACGAAAATCTATATTTTGAAATCAATTACATTCTTCAATTCGAGTGATTCCAGCTTAAACAGAGCGAGGGCCCTATTTATTCGGAAATCAATATTTTGATTGTCGTATTAGAAGATAATTTTAATTATTCTGGAATGGCGAAGCTTTCTCAATCTTCTTTCTTTATGCATTTGATGCCAACACTTTTAAATTAAATTATACATGCCAATAAATATCTCAGACAGACAGAATCAATATTTGCCTTTGTGTGTAAACTATTAGTAAATCAGTGTGTTTGTGTGTGTGTGTGTGTGTACACGCGCGTATGTTTGAAACTACGAAAGCACTATTTGTGTACATCTTTTGCAATATACAATTCTTTTTAGAAAATTATATAGTTGTCCAGAAGCTCATTTATTTGTGGGTTTATCGTGTCATAATGTCTGTTAAGAAGATGCGGGCTTGCAAGCTCAATGCGATATTTTGTGAAAACCAATGCCTTTATTGTTTTTTGTATAATACAAAACAAACGTCCTTGCTTCTTACTCAAACTGCGAGCTTACTACTACTACTTGACTCTAACAGAGGGCGCTGGCCGGTAATCTTACATACATATGAACGAAATCAAGCTAATGGAAATAAATGAACTGAATATTTGATTTAAAGAGATTAAATGAATTAACATAAAAAAAATGGATAGCAATCAAATCGCGCAAAAATCTTACCAATGTCATTTTGAGATTACAGTTCTCAAATCTCGAATTATCGAATCTTTTCTGTTTTGTGGATTCTTCGAGCAGTGTATTTATTTTTATTTCATTATTATGGCTCGTGGACATTGAAGCGCGATCACGAGGCGAACGCTATGCGCTTTGTTTCCATTGAGTAAGTCATACTTTAGCCGATTGCTATCTCACGTCAGCAAGTATTGGGGCACTCGACTCATTTACGCGCACCCCGTGACCGTACACAAACGTCAGACTAATTACTTATTATTATTCTAGTGTCCGTTGTTCAAACAGTTCTTTTCAGAACTACTTATCGGATATTCCTATCCCATAAAAAAAACTTTTTAAAAAAAGAAAAAATATACGCCAAGTACATAAAAAATGTCGCATATTACATTCTTTCTAAAACTAAGAACAATTTTTTTTAAATGATTAAGGTAAATGTCCCTATTTGTGACCATGTAAAATAATGGCACAAATTAATAAAAAAAAGAAAGTATTTTAGAGTGATTAAAATAAAAAAATAATTATACCGAATACAAGATTATTTTTGTATTGAAAAATTTATTTCATTTGAGTTTTAAACATAATCTAATAAATATAAAAAAAGAAATTGCAAACTATGAAAATAAACGCATTAGTGACTGCCTGATTTCAATTTGACCCTATTAGTGACCGGTACATCAAATATCAAATACGGATTTTGTGACCGGCGGATACATTTTCTCGCTTTGAAGCTGTGGTCACAAATCGGTACAAAACACATGCACCCGAACAAATCCCAATTAGTGCTTAACCTAAAGTGATAACTTTGTCGCTAAAGTTTTCTTTCGAGCAAAATCGAATATTTTTCCGTTTATACTTGTACAAATGCAACTCACACCCGTTCCGAAGCATATAGAGATGTTAATTATGTTTTTTTTTCTTTTTAGCAGTAAAATTTACTGTTATGAGTAATTTTCTTGAGCTGATCACATTTACGGACATGCGTGTTTTGTTGTACCTATTTATAATGTTCGCCTATATACTCAAAATTACCAACCTTTTTCGGAATCCACAAGTAGTACAATAATCTTTAATTATTCACTGATCGAATAATCCTCACTTTTCTTTTGAACACTTGTTTTTCATGCTGTAACGACTCTGTGACTGTGCCGTGACAAACGCACTAATGTGACGACAAACATGCGCTCGATCTGCCACTGATGGTGATACGAGCGTCTTATTTCTTATTTTCACAAGTATTTGTTAGTTAAATATTCTTGACCAATATATCAAACTGTGGCTCAGTAATCACCAACCGTGATAAATATTTTTTTCAAAAATGAATTACTTAAAACTTCTGATTAATTAAAAAAAAGTTCACGAATAGTCACAAATAGGGTCATGGTCACAAATAGAGACATTTACCTTAAATATACAATAATTTAAAAATTATTTAAAAATTGATTGATCAAAAATAGTCGTAAAATAAATAAAATTAGCCAAGTTATTAAACTAGTCTCAATATTTAAAAAAGTGTTTATTCAAAAAAGCCTCAAAAAAGCTTATTTGTGAAAAACATTCAAAAATTCAAAAAATGGAAAAATTATGTGACGGTACACTTTCCTTGCCGCTCGGATTATACTCGCCGGAGCCGGGTTCGCAAGAAAGCGTGAGACATCAACTCGTTTGCAAACATTTTTTTATTTAATGACAAAAGATCTTAGCGTCTAAACAGTAAACCTTATGGACTACACGAAATCTTACTGACTAGGATATGTACGGTGACCACGCGACCGGATGAGCACGCGCAGGAGTGTCGCAAATGCGGGGCTATATCGGCCGTCGGGACGGTCGAGCGGAGATCGGCGCGGTGCAGGTACTCGCAGGTCGGCGAGATCAGCACGGTCGCAAGACCCGTCAGTGGGCGCAATCGCTCAGAGTCGGAGGCGGATCTGGCTGGCGACCTGGTCTCACCCTCGGTGAACGGGCGACCCGTTCCACGAGGACGGGGCTCAAAGTAACCCGCGCGCTGTGTCGACCGGGCGACTCGATCCGGCGCGACGGAGCAATCGAAGAAGCGGATGATCCGGCTCTCTCAGCTATGATTCTAGGAGCGGTCTGGTCAGGAGTAGGTGCGGGACGGGACTGCCTATCGTTTCTCGGCTTTGGCTTTTATATATATATATATATATATA
>NW_012027204.1:4658-10487 GCF_000956235.1 Wasmannia auropunctata
TATGATATACATATGTGTATGTATATTAATGTATTAGTAGATGTAAATGTATGTATACGTACATTTTATACCTATATAATATTTATTATGTACATGTGTATATGAATATAACATACAGGGTGTCATTTTAATCGACGGATCCAAATATCTGCTAAAATACGCAAGCTACAAAAAAATGTTTCAGACAAAAGTTTTCGGACTTCGAGGGAGACATAAGATGATAACATTGGTTTGACCCTGAGTGGCGTCATCAAGGTCAGGACAAGGTCACTTTGAATTTTTTAAATGGAACCCACAATTTTTCATTATATGTTCATATAGCACGCTTCGAAAACTTTCTAAAACACATAAATAAAATATTTTTTTATAAAATAAATCTTGAGTTATGAAGCTTGAAAGTTGAAGTACTGTCGGCATTAGCATCATCCAAGGTGTCCAAACACTAGCTAAAACCTTTTGAATGTTGTTCAGGATTATGACATTGATAAAGGCCAACGACCTTGGCCATCTTTAGCGTGCTATAAGAACATAATGAAAAATTGGGGGTTTCATTTAAAAAAATCACTGTAACCTTCAACTAATCTTGAAAATTGACCTCAAGGTCAAAACCAATATGCAGAAAGATGACCCCCATTGTCCTGAACAACTTTTGTTTAAACAATTTTGTTGTATAGCGCTTATTTTAAAAGATATTTGGGTGGATCGATTAAAATGGCCCACCCTGTATATATACGTGGAGTCTTTCAGCTAACGATTAGAAGAAAAGAGCAATTGAAAGTAACAGAACGATTTTATTTAATTAAAACTGGCAGAAAATATTTTTGAACGTTTTTACTCTCCGAAAAGATCTGACGTCCCGCTCGCCTTTTAAAACATCACACAATCACATTATCCGCCGTTTATTGTCTTATCAATTAATCAATATTCTACTCTTACATACAGTGTTCTAATGTACTTAACCCAACACAGATCTTACTTAGACCAAACCCCTACATTCGGCCATCCTACTTTAACATTCGTCCCAAATGTTTTCATCGACATCTTCGAAAGATGATTCTTCACTATTGTCTTCTATCCAAGGCTTCATGAAATCAGCTGCTGTTGATGTATAAAGAGGTCCCTCTTGTTCTCCTATCTTTCGTACGTTGTAACGTCCTTTTTGTAAAACCTTTATTATTTCATAGGGCCCCAAAAACTTGTGTGCTAATTTTAAACCTGGACCTTGCTGAGTACGCTTGATAGCAACAATGTCGCCTTCGTGGTATTTCTTATCATTTTTTCGTCTTTTACCATAAATACGCTTGTTTTCACATTGTATCTTAGCAATACTTTCACTTGCTTTTGCTCTTTCTTCATCTCGATTTTCTTGAAAAATAGTTATCATTTCATTTTCCAATAGTTCCTTTATTTTAATGTCTTCTCGCAAACGTGCATGAGTTTCAAACAGTATGTTAAAAGGAATGTTATTTATACTTCGGTGAGTCGTCGTATTAAGATATTGCTGTGCAATATCCAAGTATTTATACCACTCTTGAGATTTTGGCGCCGCTAATTTAGTCAACAATGGTATCAACGTTCTATTGACTCGTTCTACCTGACCATTCGACCGAGGTACACCCGCCGTGGTCAAGCAATGAACAATATTTTCTTGTCTGCAGTACTCTTCGAAGTCCTTTGAAGTGAATGCAGTACCTCGATCAGAAATAATTCGTCTTGGATTTCCAAATATTGCCGCCAGCTTTCGCATACAACTTAACACTTCTACAGTGCTCGTTGATTTAGTTGCGAATAACCAAGTAAATTTTGAAAAGGCATCCACAATTACTAGAATGTGCTTGTAACTTTTCTTAGTCGATGGCAGCGATCCTAAGTGATCAACGTGAAAAGTATCCAATGGCAGGCTTCCTTTTTCTATCGGATTCAACAAACCATCTAGCTTACCCTGTTTCCTCTCTGCAAGAATACAGGTTATACAATTGCGAACAACTTTTTCAACTTTCGATCGTAAATTACAAATCCAATAATCTCGCCTTACAAGAATTTCGGTCTTATTGATAGAAAAATGGCCTTTTTCATGAGCTTCTCTTATAATTTGCGATTGCATTACTTTAGGAACTACTAGCCGAAAATCACCAGCATCTTCTTTAAACAGAAGTCCCCCTCGAATAATGTAATCAGATGACTGACCTTGTGAAGCTAAATCGCATATTTTCTTAATATCGCTATCTTCTTTTTTAGCCTTCCTAAATCTTGCAATAAATCCCTCTTCACTTTCGTCGATTACAAAGCATGAAGACAAAGGATTCCGACTCAGAGCGTCAACATGCGGCACACTTTTCCCTGATCTATGCTCGATTGAAATTCTTCCAGCATTAAAGCCCAACGTGCTATGCGCACACATAAATCTTTCTTGTTCATAGTTAACGTAAATGCACGACAATCTGTCACTATTTTAAATGATATCGTCAGTAAATATACATGGAATTTTTTTAACGCTTTAATTATCGCTAAAACCTCTAACTCATAACTTGCATACTTTTCCTCAATTAAAGTAGTCTTTCCGCTAGCATAATATATCGGATGAAACAGCTGATCATCACTATTTCGTTGAAATAAAATTGCACCATATCCGTACTTTGATGCATCCGTATGTAATTCTGTTTCTGCTCCAATTTTGTACAAACCTAATACAGGCTTTTCACTTAATTTTGACTTCAACTGAGCAAAAGCTGCTTTTTCTGTTTCACCAAAAAAAAATTTAACACCAGCTCTTAACAAATTTGTTAACGGTCGAGCAATTATTGAGTAGTTCAAAATAAATTTTTGGAAATATCCAGTTAAACCTAAAAAACTTTGTAATTGCTGTATAGTTGTAGGCTCTGGAAAAGACATGACAGCTTTAACCTTTTTTGGTGATGGACGAACACAGCCACCTTCAATTACATGACCCAGAAATTCAACCTTTTCTTGCAAGAAGCAGCATTTTTTCCAATTAATTATTAACCTAGCTTCACTTGCAGTTTTTAATACCAATTCAAGATTTCTCAAAGCATCCTCATGATTTTGCGCAAGAACAATAAGGTCGTCCATATATGTCAACACTTTTCCTTCTCGAATCAAATCTTTAAAAACTGTATTGATAAACTTTTGAAAAACTGCAGGTGAATTACAAAGTCCAAACGGAACTCTAAGAAATTCAAAATGACCATCAGGCACAATAAATGCTGTAAATTTTCGACTGTCTTCGTCCATCCGAACATGAAAAAAACCATTCTTTAAATCTAGAGTACTAAATATCTTAGCGCCCTGTAAAAAGTCTAATTGATCCTTAATCAACGGAAGAGGATATCGATCTTTAACAATTTTCTTATTAATTAATCTATGTATAATCAACACATAAACGGAATGAATCATTTTTTTTAACTTTTTTTTTAACTAGCACAATGGGGCTAGCATATTCTGATAACGACGGCTGAATAATACCTTCCGCAATCCACTGTTCAATCTGTTTATTTACTATGTCTTTCTGCATCTGAGATAAGCGTCTAGGCGATTGATACACAGGTTCATTATCTTTAAGGATCAACTTCATTGCAATATTTATTTTTCAATTTTTATGTGGTTTATAGCCATTCATGAGATTCAACAAAATTTGTTTATGCTTAATATCTTTAACATTAGAAATATCTACTCCATTCATTCCGTTCATTTCCTGTTCACAAGTTACATCAATATTCAAAATTTCTGGAAAATCAATTTTGTCATTAGGAGATATTTCATTTAACGGATTTATGAAGATCTCACCACGTTTTATGCTTACTTCAACCATACGCAAAAAATAAAAGTTTATGTCGTAATAATACATCTGACACCACATGAATAGAAATAAAGTAAGAATGCTCATCAACTGTAATTTCCGTTTGAAACTCTCCTAATGTCATGTTATTTTTAGAGCCTATTCCGCTAAAACGAATTTCATTCGCTTTAAGACATGGTGAACCTAATTTAATATACTCATCCGCTCTTATCAATGAGATATCACTACCTGTATCAATTAATGCTTCTACTTCACAACCGTTTATCACAATTTTATTATATTTACGCTGTGTAATTGGCCAACTATCTTTTGTAATATTCGTTTTATTGGGACATTTATTCGCAATGTGACCAAATTCACCACAGCTAAAGCATTTACTGCCTTGTGTTTTTTTCGGACAATTTGCACTTACATGATCTCAAACTCCACAATTGTAGCATCGTTTAATTTCCGATACTGATTTTACGTGTTCACTTGCCTTTAAACGCACTCCTTTTTCATCATCAATCCCCCTTCCGCTACGCTCCAACTTTTGAATTACTCCACCTTGTTTATCCGATCTCATAGAGCTCACTGCCGCTGTTGCTGTTTTGTCTCGAAGTGATATCTGCTCAAACGCCAGAATTGATCCTACCATTTAAAAACATTGAAGATGTGTCTGATCTCGTAACACGCTATCAGGAATTCCTTCAACAATATAATCCAGCACCTCATCATCTTCGATCAACGCTTTGTTGCCTAAAATGATTTTTTTATGTATATATTCATGAAAAGTTTCAGTCTTTTTCCAGATTCGATCCTCAAACTTTTTCCTAATTATCATCTTATTCTGACGATGAAAGAACATATTCCGAAGTTCGCTTAAGAGTACATCAAACGTTAAACCGATGTATTCAGGTTTCGAATGTAACCATTCACGCGCCTTCCCTGAGAGTCTCATGCCAAACAATACTTTAGACAGATCGTCATCAAGTTTATACGTTAACTTAAGAAGTCGTATTTGTTTTTCTCACGCTTCAAAATCTTCCGATTTTCCATCAAAATGATGAAGCAAATCAGCTACTGCCGTTAAACTCGCACGCAACTGTGGAACTTGAACCGTATTACAAATGCTATTATTTACCTCATGCACCGGATTTACCGATTGATTATTTCTCTCCACACGAAGCGCAGTCAACTCACGACAGACTATTTCAAGTTCACGTTCTAACAGCATCTTCTCTCTTCTAGACATTTCCAATTCCTTCTGTATTAAAAATTTTTCTCGGTCGTCATGGATTCCAGATCCGCCTCGTTCTGTTGCTACCGATATATGCATTTCACCAAGATGATTAACGTAATTCTCTTCACCTTTATCACAACGATTATCTTCTTCGCCTCGATCATCATCATCCTTTTCGTTTTCATCACAATAATTATCCTCTTCACCTCGATCATTTCTACATGACTGCATCCAGTTGCCAGAAGGATCTTCTTGCATTATATGACTAATCAACTCGTTCTTATTTCCCGTCGTACGCAAGCCACAACTCTTGAGTTTAGCCTTTAATTCAGCAATTGTAAAAACGTTCGGATCCATCTTGAAACAATCTTCGTCGTTTGCCGTCTTTCGCTCAATTTTCGTCATTCGTCATTCTTCGCTCAATCTTCGTCGTTCTTTACTCAATCTCTTCGTCTTCCTATTTACTTTCAGACGAGCCCCCAAATGTGGAGTCTTTCAGCTAACGATTAGAAGAAAAGAGCAATTGAAAGTAACAGAACGATTTTATTTAATTAAAACTGGCAGAAAATATTTTTGAACGTTTTTACTCTCCGAAAAGATCTGACATCCCGCTCGCCTTTTAAAACATCAAACAATTACATTATCGGCCGTTTATTGTCTTGTCAATTAATCAATATTCTACTCTTACATACAGTGTTCTAATGTACTTAACCCAACGCAGAACCAAACCCTTACATATATGTATATATATTTATATATATATATATATATATATATATATATATATATA
>NW_012027204.1:17991-18474 GCF_000956235.1 Wasmannia auropunctata
CATGTGGACGCCCTTAGTAGAAATGCTCTACCAATAACGATGACTATAACTGAGTGTCAAGAAACAATTGCAGCCAAGCTAAGGAAGAGTCAATTAGATGACGAAGAAGTAAAGAAGATTTGGGAACAGGCCGAATTAGGCAAAGCAGCAGGTTATTGTATTAAGAATAAGCTACTATACAAGATGGTGGATAACGAAGCTCTGATAATGGTGCCTGAATCAATGCAACACAGTATTATTCGACATGTCCACGATCGAGGTCATTTTGCCGCCGAGAAGACAGAGAAGTTAATAAAAGCAGACTACTGGTTCAAAGGAATGCGTCCGAAGATAGAGAAATATGTACGGAATTGCATCGACTATATCCTAGCTGAGAAGAAGTACGGAAAACTCGAAGGATGGTTACATCCCATCGATAAAGAGGACGTTCCGTTTGGAACGTATCATATAGACCACCTCGGACCTTTACCGTCCACGAAAAAG
>NW_012027204.1:23096-24837 GCF_000956235.1 Wasmannia auropunctata
ACGTGTGCTCTTCCGATCTATGTAATGTTTGAACTGATAATAATTGAACTTATAATACGAAAATAATTTTTAATAAACATCAAAATTCTACTAGGATTGATCGTCGATTAATTTCGATTATCTCCGGTGTTGGCATATCAATCTCTTTAGGCGGTTTAGCAGTGTATCTGCAATTTTTTGAAGACACTGGCGTTGTGGTTATACCCCTCGTTTGCATCCTTTATGTGGTAAGGGCATTTCTAAGAATAACTGTAATATCTTGTTAACCGTTCTTGTTAAGTAATTTCAAGTTAACAGTTCTTGTAATTTCTTGTTAAAATTTTTTTTTAATCATTATAAAAATTTAGACTTCGACAGAAGTCTAAATTTCACAAAGATTGAATGATCTTGATATTATAGTTTCTTGAAAAGAGTTAATTTGTATTTACTACAGCTGGCCATGGAGTTTATGATTAAGCAATAAAATTGCAGGCATTTGGAGCATTTGGATTTTTTTCAATTCCTTGGTCAATGATTCCGGAACTATATCCCACCAAGTACATAAACGTTCTTGGGATACTCACCATCATCTTGGCTCTTTTGTACGACTATATTGCTATACAATTGTATCCATTAATGGTAACAGAAATGCCGACTAACAGAAATTCCACCATTTACTTTTACTGCATAATAGCTATTATAGCTACTGTTTTTCTAACGATTGCGTTACCGGAGACACGAGGGAAGACAAAAGCACAGATTGAAGAAGCTTTTAGAGGCAAGTCGCAGATACGAAACCTTTAAAATTGAAAATTCATATTAAAATGCCATGAATAAAATAATAAATAGTAAAACGTTAATGAAGTAATTTGTGCAATTTAATACAAACTAATGCGAGAGTTCGTAAATGATGTAAACGCGTTAGTTGGAAAATAAATATTTCTTTAAAAAATAAATAAAGCGCAAATATTAATATTGGGACTAAATGAAGCAGTTATAATACTGATTATTGATTGTCTCAGAATGATAGAAGAGAATCGTATACATCGGTTTACTCGGTATTATTACCAAAATATGAGAGGATGGATAAGACACAAGAAATGAGACTCATACTTAAACGAATAAAGAAATTTATTGTACAATTTTCAATTACAATTTTTTAGGTATCGAAAACTTTTTTAGAAGCTATCCGTTTATTTCGTCTTTTTGTGCAGTAACATGAACAAATAACAGCATGATTAAAAATGTGATATTTAGATTTAAAATATGTTTTCTGGTATTTGTTCTAATTGGTTGTATTATTTCTATTTTTTGCCACATTTAGCAATATGATTTAATCATTTTATTTAATTAATTTAATTGTGTATGCAATGTCAAAACTTGGTCTTGTAATTCTTTAATTTTAAATGAGTATCAGGAAAGACCGTGTAATGTCAATTAACATTTGAGAACTTATAACGCCAACAACGGTACAAAGCGAATCTTGGTGCTTCCATATAATATTAGTGTAAATCTTACAATTTTCGGTTCATATAACGCCACGTGGCCGCAAATCGCGTGCATCTCCGTAGCTCTGAACTAAGTAATAGGCAATATTACAATTAAATTGCCAAAGGCTATCTAATAAATAAAATATAAATAAATATTACTATTTTCTCATTAAAATTCAAATTATTTATAGGGGGAGTTCCCCTAACGACAAACGGCATCTGATACCGGACATTAGCTATACATCTGTAATAGTTGAATCGCTACTGAGCTG
>NW_012027204.1:24857-25403 GCF_000956235.1 Wasmannia auropunctata
TAGGGTAATGGGGTTATCGCCAAAAGATTTCTTTAATTGACGGTTCTCGTGCGTCCGCGTCTTGAAACGCAGGAAGTCTTAAATCTAACACGTGATAAAGTAATCGCCGCTAATCGACTTCCCGTTTCTGGAACTCTCCACGAAAGAAAAGAATCGTGGAGTCCTCAGGACGTAACACCTGAATCTGCGCGATTCTTCCCGAATCACTAAATGTATGTATGTACCCCGTGTACGAAGGATCCCCATCTCCCCCTATGCCTCGAAAACAAAGAATCATATCAAAACGAAAAGCATTTCAAAAATGAAAGTTCATATTTTCACATGGCCGATGCTACGACGTCATGGAAATCCTTAAAATCGTCGTTTTTTACTTATTTTGCGCCTTTTTTCTAAAAAATGTAACGTGATAGCGAAATTTGACAATGAATTTGTATTTAATAAAAACAAATATATTAATAATAACTATTCAAATTTGTGTGGCAAAAAAAAGATTAATTTTTGTCGGACAGTATAATCAGCATAAACTTAAAGATCGGAAGAGCACAC
>NW_012027204.1:27510-28888 GCF_000956235.1 Wasmannia auropunctata
TTTTTCGCAATTTATTTTAATTAATGTTGTACACTCGCGACAATACTATCCAAAAGTTAGGTCCCATCGCGTGCTCGGTGGCAATACTTCCACTCCCACCAGTGAGAGAAAACATTTGGTTGTACATACCTGTCCATAGGCCGCACGCACACGCGGAAAAAAATTGATTCAGCTAGACGCAGACTAACGCAACTCAACTGGCCGTCTCCTTCACTTGTCTCCATATGTCAATTAAAATCAAAAATTATATTTTTTTCAAGGCTCTATTTTCCAAACTAAACCGGTAAAAAATTATGAATATTTTCACAATATCCGTTTCATGTCCCTTTATCGCATGCTCGTTTTTATTAACATCTTATTGCTAGTTTAGGCCCTACAAAAATAAACGCAACATTTTTATGAACTTTGTATAGGTGACGCGTATAAAAAATGCAATTTGTAATTGCTTATATCTCAGTATTGAAACGGTCAATCTCATTCTAATTGTACAAGCATGTCAACGAATTATATTACAACGTATAGTTTCAATTTCAAGAAATTCTGACTGTTTTCAATTCGCGAGTGTACTACCTTTTAAGGGCGTCCTACTATTCTCCTACCGAGGCATGTGTGATGATATTCTTTGCAATAACTAATATATATAAATAGTATATATATATATATTTTGCAATAAATTTCTTTATAGATTTGGGGATTCTTATATAGATGTACGTTAGCATCAAAGAAATTAAATTGCAATTTAATTCGTTACAAGTGGATTCCGGCCTCTTGTATAAAGAACTGTTTCAAGATCGACAAAAATATGGCGTGCAGTTTACGTGTGACTGGATATTATAATTATTACAACAACATCCGTGTTGACTCGCATTGGCGTTGATTCACTATTGTTAATTAATCATTTAAGTCTGCTTTTATTTTTTATTTTGATATGTTTGTTAAAATTAATTCATAATTTCAGACAAGTATATGACATTGGATTTACACGTTTATTTTATACGCTTTTGTATGACTGCGTTAAATTTTTATATTATGAAATTTCTATATTTTAATTATGTGACTCTTAAGTGAATTATGTGATACTCTGACGTATTTTTCTTTATCTTTACAAGATAAATATATCTTTGATTATTACAATTCTTTTCTCATATAATTATTAATCTTATTTTTATTCTGGAAACTTACAGTTGTTGAATTTTTATCAAGCGACGCGGTAGCGGCGCGACGCCAAGTACCTAAAAATCTGCGTGTTACTTCATTGCGCAAATGTCGTGACGCTACCATAGCTTTATCTGAAATTCTGATGTCAAACATACTTTCAATTCAAATATCTCAGAAATTATAACAGCAATACAAGATCTAGCGACATTTTCTGATATAA
>NW_012027204.1:30040-30836 GCF_000956235.1 Wasmannia auropunctata
CGTGTGCTCTTCCGATCTAATGGAGTTAATAATTTAAAACAGTTCAAATTTAACCCAAATTTGGGTTAAAAATAACTATTAAGAAGGAGCAGTAGCGAGTTAATAAAATTAAACACTATAGATTTAGGTTGACACTATAGATTTAACAGTGTATATACATATTATTAATTTATTAATTTATTTGTAAACATTTAACAGCATTTTTTAACATTTTAACATTTTAAAATAAATAACAGAACATAGTAAAACTATTTTTTTAAGAAATAAAAATAAATTATTAATTTCTTCCTCTTCCTCTTCCTCTTCCTCTTCCTCTTTCTCCGAAATAGTGTTTGTTATAGTTGTTGCACATGTTGAACAAAAAATTAAAAAATCTTCTTGCCCTTTGGCGTTGTCCGCTTCTCCTGCCTCTCGGTCTTCATCCTACGAAACAAATATTATATTAAGTACTTAAAAGTATATGCAATAAGAATTTAAAAAAAGCTACAAAAACTTTGTACATAAAAGTATTATATATTATGTAACTTACGTTGAGAAGCATCTATGTTGGCGGCATGCGGAGCAGCAGCGGTAGAATCACGCGGAAAAGCAGCGGCGGCGGCGATGGTATTGGCGGAGGCGGTGCGCGCGGCGGCGGCAGCATGCGGAGGAGTAGCGGCGGTAGCGGTACGCGAAGGAGCGGCGGCGGCGGCGGCATGCGGAGGAGCAGCGGCGGTAGCGGTACGCGAAAGAGCGGCGGCGGCGGCGGCGGCGGCATGCGGAGGAGCAGCGGCAGTAGCGGTACGCGAAGGAGCGA
>NW_012027204.1:32087-34058 GCF_000956235.1 Wasmannia auropunctata
GCTCCCTTAGCAACGAGTTGTTTGGCGGGACTCTCTGGATTGACGCGAGTTGGAGATATGCTTGAATGTATTAAGAGTTCAATAAACCGTTGTAGTTCTTTTATAAACGAGTGTGTTGTTCTTTTCCGCGCGAGCTCGCGTCGAGTGTCACCGTCTTTGCCGCAGGCGCGAGTGTAACAGTGAACGCGAGCGTAACAATATTTTTAGTTTAAGAAGGATGTAATTAATGTGTATGATACTTTTTAAGAAACATTTATAAAATGACTTCTCCAATCCTAATTTTATTTAATTTAAATTTTGCTAAAAAAAGAGTACCCATCAATATAAAATAATCCTTCGATTTTGGCGTGATGCAAAGCAATATAATGTGCGTCCACCATATCTAGGGCTCAGACAATCATTCTTGCCGAGAGACCTTGACACTTGAAGAATATTTCTTTTGGAATTGTCTTTGGCATCACCACTGTCACCCGCACTCCAACTTTCTTTCCAAAATAGCAAAGAGAATAAGCGGAGCTGCCTGTTAAAATTGCTATCACACCTCTATGTTTTTGCTCGTTCGAACAATTGCAGCAAAGTGTAAACCACACCGCGATCTTTGACGCTGTTCGCGAATTGTTCAAATTCTTTCTTCAGGTAAATATGATAACCATCTTTACTAAATAACGAGCTCTGAAACAATCATATTAAAATAGATTAAAGATCGCTAATGATTCTTTATAAATATTTTGCTTTACATTGCGTGGATTATTGTCAGATGTATAATTTGCGTGAAACACGGACAATTATTATTTTAAGTAAGTTCAAATGAAACAAAGAAAATTAACATTATAACTCTTTGTCAGAATGACACGCAAAATTGATTCATATTTTAGTTTAGTATTACTTATTCTGCGATTTGAATATATTTAAATTAAATGGATTTTTAATTTTTATTTTATAACACGTAAAACTTATTTTAATTTGCGCTAAATTTTTTTTCAATTATTGTTAATATGTAAAATTGGAAGATGCATGTTCTTTTTGTTATATTTAGATTTTGTGATCTACAAGTCTCGAATGTATGGAGCTATGTATGCGAATTAGATATTATAATATTCGTATGCCTCGATCGTTAGCTTTTCAGAAATTAACTAAAAGTATAAAGTCAAAATAAATAAATTAAGAAAGTTTTATGGTATTTATTACTTTACAGCATGTGGTTTTCCGAATGTGTTCTCTTATCTGAAGGTGTACCAATCTGATTTTTTTAGCCAATAACTCGTATCGTTTTTCTCAAGGCTTCAATTTCTCGGATCCCTTTTCAACTACGGTCTACGAAATAAAACACTACATTGTAGCATTGGCAAATTAATATACTTGAAATTAAATCCACGCGGATTTAATTTCAAGTCTTTAAATAGCTTTTAAATGTTCTCAACGTTTATTTCAGACTATTAATTTAAGTTTAAATTTGGAAAAATATCTACTCGTAACAACGTACACTTAGTGAAATATAAAAAAATTGTATATTAATTTGCCAATGCTACAATGTAATGTTTTATTACGTAGACCGTAGTTGAAAAGGGATCCGAGAAATTTTAAATATAATAGCTTTTAAATAGCTTCGAAGTTCGAAGATCGAAGCCTTCGAAGCTTCGAAGATTTCGAAAAATCGGCATTGAAATCTTCGAAATTCGAAGCTTCGAAACTTCGAAACTTCGATACTTAAAACTTTGAACCTTCGAAATTCAAAAGTATACAATTATTAATTTAACATCTCTACCCATCCACCGATACACACACACATTGACATCCACCCACACACACACGCACACACACCCATCCACAGCCACTCATCCATCCACACTCCATCTACACACGTCCACCCATCCACAGCACACACACACACACACACACACACACACACACACACACACACACACACACACACACACACACACACACACACACACACACACACACACACAC
>NW_012027204.1:35677-36105 GCF_000956235.1 Wasmannia auropunctata
AACTGCGAATTTTGGAAAAAATTCATATCTCATGACTATGTTAATAAAAAAATTTGAAAAAAATCATGGTAACTTCTTTTGATGGATACTATAATATATAAAAATTTCAGCCAAATAAAAAATCCAAAAATTTACGGGTGGCTGACTTGGGATGGAATGCCCCATATATGTATATGTATAAATTCTTTTATTTAAAATATTTGTAAATTTTACTTGTAAATTTATTATTTGCACGAACGTATTTTTTTAAATTTCGAAGCTTCGAAGCTTCGAAGGTACCTTAAACTTCGAAAGGTCGAAGTTAACTTCGAAGCTTCGAAGTCTTTCGAAGCTTCGAATATTCGAAGTAGGTAAAAAGTAACAGCCCTAATCTAGAGACAGTATAACACCTGTCTCTTATACACATCTCTGAGCGGGCTGGCAAGGCA
>NW_012027204.1:38454-39075 GCF_000956235.1 Wasmannia auropunctata
TATATGAGAAATTATATCCATTTTTACAAATTCTAAAAATACTCAAATGTATGTGGAACATGGTATAATGAAGAAATTTTTAGGAATGCTATGGAATGCACTCGTAAATGAATATTTTTTCCCAATCAAAATTGAAATTTTAGTTAAATTATACCTATGAAACGTATACATTTCAAATACTATTTCTATTTGTAATTAAATTATTTGTGTAATATTATTACTCAATAATTTCTTTGCGATCGTAAACGTATATTATTTCCGAACGCTAACAAATAATTAATAATAATACGCATTGACAAATTAAATGTAAAGTTTAAAAAAATTTGATTTGCTTTTTATGACTGCTAAGAAATAAACAATCTATTGACAAATCAAACATAAAAGGAAATACAATTATTATTATTTCGCACTTTATGTACTTCGCCGCTCAACTAAAGAAAAGTTGTGTCTAAAATTTGACGGCTCTACAAATTTGTTCGTCCTGAGCTAAAGCCCACTCATCAGACTACTTTTATACGGCACTGCTCAGACTTATGCCGAGATGCCTGAAAGAGCCTCGATCGCGAGATTCGCAAGTCGAGCCGATTCGCGTCATGGCAACGGTGGCAGGCAGTGTTGCCA
>NW_012027205.1:0-577 GCF_000956235.1 Wasmannia auropunctata
TTTCTGTCTTTCTTCTTTTGTCGCCGTGGGCCCTCGCTATCGCAAAATCTCAATCGAATTGTTTAAATAATCATAACTCTGCAAAAAAAAATCCTAGAGAGCTCAGCGACCCTGCGTTTTTCTCGTCTCGGAAAGCCCTTTCGAACGAGCTCTCACTCGACCCCACATTCCATTTAAGATTTTTTGACCCCCTCCTACCCCCGCCCCCCGGAGATGTGGAGAAGAGTGTTTTTGTGGTTAAATAATAGACTTTGTGATCCCATTGTATCCTTATAAATTTCAATCCTATATTCCAAACCATTCAAAAGTTATTTAGGTGGCCCGGAACTTTTGGCGGGCACTGTATATACACTCGACAGCAAAATTAAAGCATCACCCATTCTGATCACTAAAAATAGGCAAAGGGCATAGCGGAATAAGCATCAAAATCTGCCCCCGCACCAATCGAGCTCAAATTGGTGTCATTAGTTGGCACCCTTGAGATATAAAACTTCCTAAAAAATTAGCCTTAAAATTGCATTTTTTTAGGAGTTATGGAGGGGGAAAGCAAATAAAAAAAGTGACTTTTCTCGGAAAC
>NW_012027205.1:597-1344 GCF_000956235.1 Wasmannia auropunctata
TGCCAGACGTGGCGTAAAAATGGCTTTTGTTACGTGCCGCGTCACTTACCGATTCTGAAAATCTTTTTCTCTTAGTTTTTCTTCTCCTTTTTTGTTGTTTACGCAAGACGATTTCTCGAGCCTATAATATATATCTTAATAAATCCAAGCAATATCCGCTTAGACCCTTTATCGCGATTTATCTCATCTGAGTCTCAGTTGACACTTTCGATTTTATTACGGTTCTGCTTCGAAAATATACTACAAGCGTGCCATAAATCGATCCAGACGTCCTTAATCGCTTTCTAAAGTCCTATCCAATCTGCTCATTCAGTACTAAAACAAATAACGTTATTGGTTACTCGTAGTTAAAAACTCCACCTTTTGTACCACAAGCAAAGATTCCTCTTGATCAAGAATAGTCAGTTCTATGTCATCTCTCTCAGTGAAAACACCTTGCCTTGTAAACTGTTCAGAATAAAGTAGGGGAGACCGGGGCTGGTTGATACTGTTTTTTTTCATAAATTTTTTACATGTAACTAATAAATGAAATAAATACCGCAAAGATATTTTTTAATAGCCACATTCTTCAACAACATAGAAATTATTTTTATAATTTAAGAATATAATTAATTTTGTTGTATTAATGAAAAATGTAAAGTGGTACAACTTGTAACAATCGGCCCCATATGCAGGGTCAATTGTTACAATTACTAGAATCAGTCGTTACACATCCAGATTTCAAAATATGACGCATTCAATTGAAGG
>NW_012027205.1:10332-11562 GCF_000956235.1 Wasmannia auropunctata
ATGTTTGTCGACTGATGTTATTAATATTTCTTAATTAAATAATTTAATTAATATTGATTTTGTTTATTAATTTATTAGTTTCTAAATTAAATTAATTAATTTAATTGTTTCCTGTCAGGAAAGTGAAATAATAAAAAATGTTTGTTGATTAATGTTTTTAATATTACTTAATTAAATAATTTCATTAATATTGATTTTGTTTATTAATTTATTCGTTTATTTTATTTTTAATTAATTAATTTAATCGTTTTAAAATACATAAAATGTATTTTAAGAGTTCATACTTATTCTACTGATATAAATAATGTTAAATTTGCGATTGACTTTTCTACAATTAAATTGAACTCAAATTAAGAAAAAGAGCAATAAATGTTAATAGAGAATTCATTGAACCTTTGCAGTATTCGTTCGGCACCGTGCCCATCGCGCGCCGGCCGATCGTCGATTTAATGCGCCACACCTGACGGTGCGCTCTTAATGCCTTATGATTGGACAGTTTCAACAGTTCACTATTCAAAAACCATTGACATTTCAACATTTTGTTATTAACATTTTCGACTCAGATTTTCATGAGGAATACGTAGATGCCAGCTCCTCCGGGTGACCTAGGGATCACCCTGTATATATGTATTACTATTACACTATATTAACCTCAATATTACTAAAACAAATTTGAATACACATAATAACTGTCAAAATATGTAATGACAGCCGCTCAGATTGCATTTTTGGAAATTTTCTTTTCTTTTCAAGAAATTACATGCATGTCCTCAAGTCCTCGAAGTAAGAGATTGCATTTTTAACAATTTTTCTTTTCTTATCAAGAAATTATATGCACGTCCTCGAAGTGAGAGATTGCATTTTTAAAAATTTTTGATTGCCTTAAAAAAAGTATACGCATGTTCTCGGCTCTTCGAAGTGAGTGATTGCATTTTTAGAAATTTGTTATTGCTTTTAATAATACCAGCACTACAGACGCGCGCTTCGCGCGCGCTATTTAACTGCACTTTTACTTTTTACTATAATTCACTAAAATGTATGTACATTAACCTCAATACATACAACTGTCAAAAGTCAATGCAATGACAGCCGCTCATGAAGTTAGCGCAGCGAGAGAACTAATAGGGTGCGTTCGGGGGAGCATGCTATTTGCGCTATGTAGCGCTGTAGTTGTTCGGGAAGCTACTTGATTACGCTACCAAATGCATGGTGACGTCATTAATACACATG
>NW_012027205.1:13250-13792 GCF_000956235.1 Wasmannia auropunctata
AGTTGCTAAATCTTTTACAAAGCCGGATTTTGCCACTTGATCCTTAAAATAATATAATCCTACCAAAACTCTTTAAAAAAAAGAAAAAGATTATGCCAAGTATATAAAAGAGTATCGTACGTTATATTCTTCTTAAACTAATAATATTATTATAACAAATAAAAATTATCCAAAAACAAATTACCAAAAAGTAATGAGATCCTACCAAAACTCTTTTTTAAAAAAAGAAAAAGATTACGCCAAGTATATAAAAAAGTATCGTACGTTACATTCTTCCTAAACTCAAAAATATTATTTTAACAAATAAAAATTGTTCAAAAACAAATATGAGATCATACAAATTGCCAAGTATTTGATTAGACATAGAAACAAAAATTTCTTTTTAAAAACCGTTTAACCATTCAAAAGTACATGCAGCAAAAGTTTAATGCCAGTCTTTCCAAATATTTTTAAGTTTCATAAAACAAGCTTAAAGTGACTAAAATGACCAATGGGATCACAGTGAAGCAAAAACTTGGCATGCCCGGATTGCATTAATATTT
>NW_012027206.1:0-1474 GCF_000956235.1 Wasmannia auropunctata
TCTACATGTTCCAAAAATAAGAAATATTGCTCTGTTTTGAGCTTCACGACGAACACCTTAACAATCGATGTCCGAGATGGAGCGCCTCTCGTGTTTGGAAGGTACTCGATTTCTCCTTCAAGATTCCCGAGTCCCCTCCAGTTTGCATGAAGTCTTATCTTATTTTCAGCCTTTTCTCCTATTTCTGCTGCTTCAAAGTGGAGCGTCTCTCGTTCTCGGCACGTACTCGAGTCTCCCTTTGAGAATATAGACTGTCCTCCAGTTTGGGTAAAGACTTACCTTCGTTTTCGCCTTTTCTCCTACTTCGGGTGGTCCGAGCTGGAGCGTCTCTGGTGGTTGGAAGGTACGCGATCCTTCCTTCAAGATTCCCGAGTCCCTTCCAGTTTGCATGAAGACTTACTTTATTTTCTGCCTTTTGTCTTATTTTTACTCTGCATTGTAGCGTTTACCTGAAATTACTTTTTTTTTTTATTCCATAAACGATCATAATAAATAATCGACTAGTTTTTGTATTAAAGTCCTATTTTAAATAATGTCTTTAATGTAGTGTAATCAGGAGAAATGGTGAACAGTATCGTTCCTTGGTGCGAGAGCGAGGCCGACACGGTGTCGCTAGATAGCGACGTGGACGTCGAGGAGTTCTTTAGAAAGGAGGAGGAGGAGGAGGAGGATGATACGACGAAAGAAAAAGAGGAAGGAGAGGTGGAAGGATATCACGCTGATTTTAGCAGCGACGTGTCCACCCTCTCGGAGTCATCATCATCGTCGTCGTCGGACGACGACGACATAAATCCTCTACTCAACCGGCGGAAGTAAGTATTTGAATTTTCTTTCTTTTTTGTATAAAAATTCTTCCAAATGAAACTAATAATAGTTGTTTTTTTACTGTGTTACAGAATGGATAAAGATGGAAAGGACGAAAATAAATAGATTGTTACATATCTATCTATATATTTATATATATTATGCATATATAACGTAAATACAAAATAAGATGAGTAGTCTAGTACCACCATGGGGAGCCGCCTGTGACGTCACTGGCCGCCCACTCCTCACCTCTGCGGCCCTAGTGTCACCGGCGGCTCCCCATGGTGGTACGTCTTGTACGTGAATATAGCGACTACTCGCTCTCTCTTTTCCTCAACATGAATATAGCGACTACTCGTCCTCTCTCTCTCTCTCTCTCTTTCCCTCAACTTCCTCTGACTTCTAAAAATAATATTTATAAGCTTTAAAACTTTTAATGTTAAATCTCTCTCTATCTTCCTTTTTTACTTTATGATAGTGGTAGGGGATGCCTTGCTACTCTCTCAAATAAATTAAACATTTTATAAATAGCATATATATATTTATTGCTTACATATTACATTTTTACAAGTTATCGTAA
This sequence comes from Wasmannia auropunctata, assembly GCF_000956235.1. NCBI lineage: Eukaryota > Metazoa > Arthropoda > Insecta > Hymenoptera > Formicidae > Wasmannia > Wasmannia auropunctata. The sequence continues at coordinate 1,388 of NW_012027206.1, forward strand.
TATACTCATGTTGACATGTTATATATTTATTATTTTAAACATTGATTACATCTTATTTTCGTGAATAACAACTCTGCATTCGCGATA
>NW_012027206.1:13118-15361 GCF_000956235.1 Wasmannia auropunctata
AAGAGGAGCGAACACACTTGGAAGAGACGGACAAAATATCGCGGCTAAAACCAACGCATCAAGGGCGAGAGATCCCGTCGAGGTGTTTACAACTCATCGTCAAAAGGATGTGTCAGTCGTATTAAAATGTCAGTCAAGGACCCGAGGATCAAATTGTTCGTACGAGGAGAAGAAGGAGCAGGAGATACAATCGCAATTCCATGAACACTAGCCAGACGAGCTGTGGGACCAATTGGAATTAGCGAAAACTCTAGCCTATAAGGCTGATTCGCATGCAAACGACAACGATAATAAACCGAATATATGGATTCGTAAGCGAGACGATCCAAACATTAAATTAAATAAATCTTACAAATCTTCGAGCGACGAAGATAACATTACCACTTCAAAGAAGAGGAAATGGCGAGGAGTGAAGAGGCACTCTGACGACCCTACAGCAATGAAGATTTTAGCCAACGGCCAAAACAACAATCGAAGATCTCAAGATTCCAACCGGAAGAATGGAAATTGGCGAGGAGTCAGCGAGGATTCCGATAAATCGTCACAAACAAGTTGGAGATCTAATTCAACAACTAAAAATAAGGTTTTACATAACCAAATGAAAAATAAACCAGGTTTTGCAACCCGAAGAGGAGTTCCAAGCAACATAGAACACAAGATTGCAACGAACAAACCTGAAGAGATACATGGAAACACACCGGAGCTATCAACCAATAAGGAGCCCGGAAATCTAAATGACAGAATTGTCACACCCTCGACAAATATAACAAATAAACGAATAAATAGGAAACATAATAAACAGTTTTCTAATAATAAAGCAAAGAATAACAGTCAAGAGAAAAATCCATACAAGAAGCAGTATAAAACGCGTGCCAAAAGATTTTGGACCGCGCGTGCGCGTCAGACTGGAGGGAGAAGCAGACATGAAGAACCTTCAGCCATTGGGACAACAGTAGCAACCGAACCTTCAGATCGTACAATTGTGCTAAGTAAACAATTATTCAGTGACAAGAAAAATAATACAACGAAGTCACGATCATATATAGCAGCGAAAAAGGAAGAGACCGAATTGTTACAAAAGCTACAGGAGAAATATAAAAACGAAGAGTTTAAATATAAAGAAGAATGCGAACAACGCATACAAATATTAAAAAAATTATTATCCAATAACCTAGAGAAGGACCAAGAAATAGATAAACAACTGAAGTTTCCAACAAAGGGAGCATTCACATGCAAAAAATTTGCAGTTTGTGTTAAAAATGGTAAAGAAGTGTGTGATGTCATGATATCTACTACAACTCAAAGTAAAATTTCGAGTCAAAGTAAAATGAGAAGCGAATTTAAAGTCACGCTGAATATTGAAAACGATAAAATAACGCATCAAATCAAGATGATAGGCGGCAAAGTAGTACGAAAAAGAAATATGCAAACTTCAGATAAAGAAAATATGGCATCAACTTCAAGCGAACAAGAAGGATCCATAAAAAAAGCAGTTACTACATCAATCAAGGAGATTGAAAATATAAGAGATCCTCGCATCAAAGCTGCAAAGTTAAGAACACTTACTCCAATAGACAATAAGCCAGGGGTAAGAAAAAAATCTATAATTGTCAAAGATTTACGGATTGAATTGCCGCGTGTTGATACTCAGCACCGACAATTGGCGAGGAAAATGCAACCGACCAGAGGATCTCGGTCGGATGCATCTTTGCCAACTTCAGATATAAGTAATAGCTTAAAATGTAACAATGTTGTACGTAGCCGTCGGAAATCCGGTACGGACCACGAGGCGGAAATGGAAAAGGAGGGCATCCAGGACAGCGATCCACATACTCTGACTCATCCGAATGAAGGAGGGAGTGCGGAGAAACGCGATTTTCCACCCAAACCCGGATTAGAAGAAGGGAAAGTCAACGGGGGAAACTATTTCATATGCAAAAGCATATGACATATATTAACCATACTATAAGATAACTGTAATCTTAAGTAATATATAGAGTTCATACTTTTATACACACAATAATGCAATATTATAATTACCTTTAATAATCCTCTTCGTACCTTTAAATATAATAATTATTAAAGTAAATTTATTTAAAATACATTCACTTACCTGCGTAGAGTCAATAGCCTGCGTAGAGTCACTTGCCTGCGTAGAGCCATATAGCGTACAGCGTAAGGTCAAGGTCAAAATTAATTATTGATTCTAAAGGAGATTCGCTCCGATAAATATTATTATTTTA
>NW_012027206.1:17561-18231 GCF_000956235.1 Wasmannia auropunctata
TATTAAACATATAATAAATGTATAATAATATTAAAGTAATCAATTATAGTAATATAAAAGTTTTATAAATTGTTATGAATAAATTTTTACCATTTTTTGTATTTTCATTTTCGTTTTCTAGAATCCACATTTCCATTTCAGTCAAATTAGTCAAATTATGGTCGTTGCATGGTAATGTATCAACGTTTATAAATATTGACTTTTCAGTAGTGCTTTGATTTTTATCAGTATACGTGATATTTTGTAAATTACTATTATCATTCTCCTTCTCTTCATCTTGTATATTTTCACATATTTCATTTGATTTTGTAATCTGCTACAATAAAAAAAACATAAATTTGTACTTAAAAAATAATATATTATATTTAAGAAATAAAAAAATTATAGTATAAATACACTTTCTTACATTATTTTTTTTATTTAAAAATTTCTTTAAGTTTGTTCGAAATAAAATTTGTGTTCCAATTAAAATTCCAATTATTGGAATTAATATTTTTATGTCGTCATCATTTAAATGTTGGAGAAGATTTATTTCGATATCATTTCCTGCATAAAGAAAATATTATTTAACAATAAATACATCAAAATAACATTTAAACAATTAAAAATGAAAATATTAATATTATTAAAACAATTATACTTTATAATTTATTAATTTTTATAATTAAAA
>NW_012027206.1:25588-26556 GCF_000956235.1 Wasmannia auropunctata
CGATCAGCCGAACTGTAGGATATAAATCACCATCTTTCTGTTCTTCGAATCCAATAAGCACTTTCTTACCAAAAGAAAGATTTAATTTATATATCGTAGGTAAAAGAAGTTGTTTCTCAAAAAATTTGCACTCATTTGTTTCACGAAATTCCGGATCATTGCTTATTTTTCTTTTTGCCATGGCTGTCGCTAGTATATACACAACACGATACGTACTCACAAGATTTTTATTACACACCGTGTTTTAAAAATATGACGTTATATTAACGACGACTTAGCGAGGATTGATGCTGTTAAACAGCGCACTTATAGAGAGAGGCGTATAATGATCACAATAGTGGTAAAGGTAGTGATGATAGGTGGGGAGTTCTTCCCATAAATTTTAGTATCCGTAGTAGCAATAATTATGGCAAGTCGGTTGTTATTACGGGGAACAGACTCCAGAAATTTTTCTTTTAGAGTGTAAAAAGATAAATCTTGTAAACGTTAGCTGGTTTTACACGTGTTAGGTAATATGAAACTTGAAATTGTAAGCTTTGAAGCAAAAAACGTATCCATTTCAATATCGCGTGAAATAAATATGGGTGCGAAATTTGTCCAACACGCACGTATACATAGCGCGAAACACTGAGTGTGCCTTTTAGAACGAATATACATAGATATCCGGAGATACGCGTACTGCGTTGTCATCAAAAACTAACGAGTAGAAGTCCGTTGAACTAGATGATAGTGGTGGGGTCTTACATCTCGGTAGAAAGAATTTTTGCAGCATTTAGTATAGCGTAAGCTTTGAAAAGAAGCGTATTAGAATGAATCTCCACGAGATCATAGTCAAAGTACTGCGTGTTTTGATATCCCGCTCGCCATATCTACGACGTGTTTGTAATAACGTATGGTGTTCTCGTTTGAGAAATCTTCCGCGAAAAGCTTTATTAAAAAAATTTAAATTTTTAATTAGTCATACTGTT
>NW_012027207.1:0-1161 GCF_000956235.1 Wasmannia auropunctata
GTAGCCGTCCTCTGCCCTGGAAACCATTTGGCGCAGTTCAACAATTGCATCTTCAGTCGATCTTCCTGGCATGAAGCCAAATTGTCGATCGGAAATTCTATCTGGCGCTAACGCCGTGTCCGTTAAGCGCAACATTAGAAGTTTCTCAAAGAGCTTCCCAATAGCTGATAGCAAACAGATTGGCCTATAAGACTTTGGATCTTTCTCATCCTTGTTTTCGCCTTTTAAGAGGACCCTTAACGAGCCTATCTTCCATATCGAGGGAAAAATTCCCCATTGGAGACACCCATTAAATAACCTTGTTATTTGGCTTGGGATTGTTTTACACACCGCCTTCAGCACATTACTCTCAACAAGGTTCAGCCCTAGAGCCTTGTTGTTTTTGAAGCGCTTAACCGCCCTGGCCACTTCAAGCCCTGTGAAGAATGGGGCGTCGGCCGTATCTGGCGCTATACTTGCTTCTTTCCTGATGTCTTGCTGTTTGGGTGTGTCCTCTTCTTCTCGGTCATCTGGAACGTGTACATCTAATAGGCGTCTTGCCGTTTCTTCCACGTCCATTGTGTAGCAATCACCCTTTCTGAGCGTGCTTATGACCTTTTCTATTCTCAGCTTATTGGCTTGTTGTTTATATACAAAGCCCCATGGTTCCCTGTTGCCATGGCTTGTGACGAATTTCGTCCAGCTGCCTTGTTTTGTTTTTTTCACCTCTCGACAATATTGTCGTAGTGAGGTACTGAGGTGCGATATTGCTCTCTAACGTCCTTAGGATCTTTAGAATCTCCCGGCTTCCTAGCCCTCCGAAACTCCCTTCTGAGTCGTACGACCACTTTCTTTTGCATCGAGAGTTCTTTTGTCCACCACGGGTTGGACCTTCTAAATGTTCTTTTCCTAGGCATGGATGCCTCACAGATGTCTGTTATGACGTCCTGTAGCGTTCCCGCCATTTTTTCTACTTCTGCGGCGGAGGACAGATCCAGGACCTCGAGCCTTGACTCCGATAAGCCAATTAGACTCTCAGCAAAGCGTTCCCAATCGGCTCGACGGGTGTCGAACCTCATGTTCGCACCTCGCCGATCGTCACAACGTGCTCTTGGCACCCTTAATCTGATCTCTATCGAATTGTGATCGCTGGTTGTCCAGGTGCACCTCACCATCCATTCA
>NW_012027207.1:5101-7449 GCF_000956235.1 Wasmannia auropunctata
AGATGTGTATAAGAGACAGGTATTATGTCTCAAAAATTATTCAAGATAAAAATGTTAATTTAAATATTATATCCGAAAAGCTGTTCAAGACGGAGGACAGCATTTTAAATAACTCATGTATTAAGAAATGAGAATGGATTAAGTCTATTGGAGAAACCACTATAAACAAACTGTGCTACGGCAAAGTGATGTGGAAATGATTATGTTTTGTCATGAAAAAAAAAACGTTTATCAATCGATGTGTGAATATACAACTAATTTTATAACAAAAGTGTCAAGTTATGATTTTGATGAAATTTTGTGCATATAAGTTACGTAAACAGATGAATTTACAAAATAACTGTTGCAATGGAAAAAAAAATTTTTTTAAATAAAATTTTGAATAAAAATTTTAAAATTATCCTTTAAAGTTAAACAATATCTAATTTTTTTCGTTATATCTCGAAAGCTATTTAAGATATCAAAAAATGTTGTATACAAAAGTTTTACAGTAAAATTGTCTCTATTCATTTACGTAAATAATGTTGTTTTAAAATAATTACATTTTAAAAATTTCTTGAAAATTTTTGAAAATAATTATTTTTAAAAAATTCTATTAACGTAAATACAATCCTATTAACGTATGAATACAGACAATTTTACTGTAAAGCTTTTGTATAAAACATTTTTTGATATCTTGAATAGTTTTCGAGATATAACGAAAGAACAAAAATTAATTTACATATAAGGGATAGTTTCATCCCTTCAAACTGTTTTTAGCATCAACTGATAATTTCTAAATTTATCTATTTATGTGACCTCAAAATGTACCAAGTTTCATTAAAGTCAGAATTTGACACTTCGCGAGGTGCCCTTGTTAGTTTAATCAGTTGTAATAAATTTTTTACATTATTGTTGTATTAGAAAATTATTAGAAGGTTAAGTCTAAGAAAACGCGATGAAAGAAAGAGATTAATTGAAAAAAATAGTTACATAATTTAAAGAAATACATTAAATACATACAATAAATGTCGCTTAACGCGTATCGAAACTCGCTCTCGCAACGCCGCCGCGGAACATGTTGACCGAAAACCAAAATTGCGAAAAACAAGTATCGTTGGACGGTGAGTCATCGCCTGTTTGCGTCAGCGGTTACGGACACTTTTCTAAGTAAACAACTACCGCTAAAAAACATCCACGTCACAAACTAAATCCAGGACGTAGGCTAAAAAGAATTTAACCGACTTCGGTCCAATCGAGTCGGCAGTTCTTTGTCCGCCGTCTTTCCAATCTCGTCGCGGTAAGGTGCTCGCGCTTCAAACTGTAAGATTTCTGTACAATACCAAGACACTCACTAGCCGTGTTAAAATATATGTTTTTTTTTTAAAGATCACTCGACTCAACGTTAATTAAAATTCCATATCTTCCAAACACAATTTGTCGTAAAGTAGAATTGTACTGATTGTGAGAATATCGTATCATTGTTCAGGAGCATTTTTATAATACCCTATTACGAATAAGCCTATACTTAATTTGTGTTCAATTTCTTTCTTGAGATGAAAATAATTAATATTAAAAAATCACGAAACTGTGCAAAATTTTTTTTTTTTAATAAGCCTGTTTAAATTTGTTCATTTGAACAAATTTTTTTTGTCAAAAATGTTTAAATGTTGATCCACAATAAGGCTTTTAAGCCTTACACCATAAGATATTGACCAATTACAATCAAATATTCTCCTCATATTCGACTACGATTGATCTATTTCTTACTGCTTTGGGCTTAAAATCCTTATTGTGGACGGATACTATAAGGAAGTTTTTAAGTATAATATTGTTACGTTAGCATCAATGCCCGCGTCAATGCCTGCGTCGAACGAGCCGATCGAGTTGCTGGCGAGAACAACATCCGAAAAAGTTTTTTTCTTGACGATGCGCTTTGTTAAACAGACGCCATTAGATTCTGGGACGAGCCGTCGCTCCGTTCGGACGTGCTCCGATCTGTTCTTCGTATCTTTATTGTATTTGCTGATCAGTATTAAGAAGTTTGTGTGTTCAACAGAAGTTATTCTGTTGGCAGGCAAATAAGTTATAGCTAACTTATTTGCCTGCGATTCCGCGAGTGCGCGTGCGCGAACGCGAGCGAAAAGGTGAATACAACCCCCGGGCATAACGATATCACAAAAGAAACGTAAAAAAATAAAAACAATCAAGCGCTGCGGTAGCGGCGCGACGCCAAGTATATAAAAGTCGGGTGATGACTTGTGAGTATACGGCACTGGCACTGTCGAAGCGCTACCGCTAGCTTTATCTCGAAGTTTTGCTTTGTCAAATTTCCGATTTCAATATCTCGGATACGAAAGTTCTAATGA
>NW_012027207.1:8431-10067 GCF_000956235.1 Wasmannia auropunctata
TCAATGACGAATTCGCCGGACTCTATAGTGCCTTTCTCAAAGAGTACGAAGGGTTGAAGCATATGAGCCGCGTCCCCTCTAACGAACGAGAACCGGACTTACTATTCTACCTCCCACATCACGGGGTTCTCTGCGACACCAGCGTGACCACTAAACTTCGCGTCGTGTTCAACGGGTCACAGAAAACGGACACTGGATGCTCGCTCAACGACTTTTTGTATTCCGGGCCGAAGTTACAAACGGATCTCGCGAACGTGATGCTCTTGTGGCGGCGACATCGGTTCGTCTTTTCTGCGGACATCGAGAAGATGTTCCGCCAGATACTCGTGGATTCTCGCGACTGGGATTTCCAACGAATTCTATGAGCTCCGGAATCAACCGCCGCGCCAATCGCGTACCGCCTTCGCACCGTCACTTACGGTCTCGCCTGCGCCCCGTACCTCGCGCTCAGAGTTCTGAAACAACTCGCGACGGATGTGGGACCACGATATCCGCTGGCTCGAGATATCCTACAAACGCAAATATACGTGGACGACGTACTGTCGGGCGCGGACACCATCCCGCACGCCCAGGAGAAGATTCGACAATTGGACGCCCTGCTAACGGCGGGCGGCTTTCAACTGCAGAAGTGGATCGCTAACGACGACTCGTTGTTGGATCCCATCGAACCCAATCGACGAACTAGAACTACCTCGCTATCCATTGACGACGAGACGGTTTCTCGAGCTCTCGGGCTCCACTGACACGTGGAGCGGGACCGCTTCGTCTTCCGTATCGGTGGCGTCCATTCAACTCAGATCTGGACCAAACGCACTGTATTGTCGGTCATTGCCCGTCTCTTCGATCCGCTGGGATGGCTGAGTCCGGTGATTATCACTGCCAAGATCCTTTTTCAACAATTGTGGCTGGAGAAGCTCGGCTGGGACGACGCACTTTCCACGACGGCGATGAAACGGTGGAACAAGTTTCATGACGAGCTCCCGGGCATTAAGGCAATCTCAGTTCCGCGATGGTTCGGCAGATCTTTAACCTCTGACTCAATCGAGCTCCACGGGTTCTCGGACGTCTCCACAGAGGCCCTCGCCGCGTGCGTGTATCTCAAGGTCCGTGACGAACACGGCCAAATACACGTAACTTTAGTGGCGACTAAAACTCGAGTGGCTCCGCTCAAACCTACTACAGTCCCACGTCTCGAGCTCTCGGCTGCCGTCCTCTTGGCTCGCCTAATCGTGCGAATACGGGACGTGCTCGAATTACAATCCGCTCCTCTCTTCCTGTGGTCGGACTCCACCGTCACTCTCACCTGGATCGCCGGACCTCCATCGCGATGGAAGGACTTTGTACGAAACAGAGTCGCTCTGATTCAGGAACTCGTACCATCAGCGACCTGGACTCATGTCGCTGGCGAGAACAATCCAGCCGACGTCGCTTCTCGAGGACTTTCGCCACAGGCTACAGTCTTCTACAGTCGTGCTCCATTTGGTGGCACGGACCTCCATGGTTACTACAACCTTCCACCCAATGGCCAGCTTCTCGCTCTCTCTCAGATCCACAGGAGGATCTCGAGGAACGCTCACGCGCTGTCCCTGTGACAGCATCCTCAACAGCCTCCGACTTTTCTGATTCCAGATAGATT
>NW_012027207.1:13046-13707 GCF_000956235.1 Wasmannia auropunctata
CAAAAATTTTTGCTTTTATTGTTATCATACCCTCGGTTTGGTTCACACCATTAATCGTTCTCAAGTTCACTTTTCTTATATTGTTATTCTTGTCTTTTCTTAGATTCAATATTTTAGAATTTATTAGCGAAACATTCGAGCCTGAATCGTATATCCCTGTTGCTTCCAATGTCCCATTTAGTAGTATCTTGAGCTCAATTAATGGTGGAATTATTAGTTTTTTTGCTCATTGCAATTTAGTTCCATTTCTAGGACGGCGTTATTGACATTTTTTATTTTGTTCTCTTTATCTTTGAACCAACATGCTGATTCCGGGTGGTAACGTGTACCTTTTTTATTGTCTATACAAATTTTACATGGTGTTTTTTCTTTTATGTTATCAGTCTTGTTCTTCTTGATTTCAAATTTGTTTTTATTAACCAGGTGTTCCAGTTTACCTATTTCATTGTAAAGGTCTTCAGTTTCGTTCAAAGACTCTCTGTCAATTCTGTCAGATATAAAGTTTGGTAGGCCGGCTGCAATGAGATCTATTAAGGTTCCTGTGTCTATTGATTTTCTTACTTCTAGTAATAATTTTTCTTTTTTTATGGCATAATCCAGCAGGGAGCCTGATTGGAATTTGAATGAGAGTGCGTATCTTATTGGGGTCCACCCTTTGTTT
>NW_012027208.1:0-6590 GCF_000956235.1 Wasmannia auropunctata
GGTTCCCTCTTCCCCGCGACACCCGCATCATCGACCCATTCCCCCATCCCCGCGCATCCCGCACCAACGACGCGGTTCCCATCTCCCCGCGACGCCCGCATCAACGACGCGGTTCCCATCTCCCCGCGACGCCCGCATCAACGACGCGGTTCCCCCGTCCCCGCGGACCCCGCACCCACGACCTCGTCCCCGCGGTCAGACCAACTGAGCGAGCGGCTTTCAGCGGTTTCCCCCTCCCCGCGGACTCTCGTGGACCCCCCTGCCCCCCCCCCTCGGAGCTTCCTAGTTAGAACTCGCCCTTATTAGCTACTAACATATGATAAAAGAATAATGCTAAATAATGTTGAAATGACACGCTATTGTCTTTTACAACTCAATCCGGTTCAAAATATGCCGCAAATAAAACATCAAATACTAGCGTTTTGAATCGATATATCACGCTTAAATCGCTTGTATGGCTACGCAAGATATTATGTCGGACACCGTCACTAACGGTGGGCTCGCTTAGGCTCGCTCTCGATGCTCGAAGATTCAGCGTGCGCGGAAGAATCTATCTCCCCACCCACGTCACCCAGCGAGGAAGCAGCCAGCTCCCACCCGACGACCGAAAAAATATCGGAGTGGGGAAACTTCTTCGGGCGTCGGGTGGGGGCTGACTGCTCGTAGAACTGTCGACAATTAGACAGCGTCTCACCCATATGGTCGAATAAGTGCGTTTCGCGGCGATTAAAACTTAAAAAAAATAAATTAATCGTGTATGCGATCAGAACTCTACAGAAAATCTCTGGACACATTTAGAACTACTCGAAAAATGCATTAAAACTCGTAGAACTGTCGACAATTAGACAGTGTCTCACCCATTTGGTCGAAAAAGTGCGTTTCGCGGCGATTAAAATTAAAAAAAGAAATAAATTAATTGTGTATGCGATCAGAACTCTACGGAAAATCTCTGGACACATTTAGAACTACTCGAAAAATGCATTAGAACTCGTACAACTGTCGACAATTAGACAGCGTCTCACCCATATGGTCGAAAAAGTGCGTTTTGCGGCGATTAAAATAAAAAAAAAATAATTTTTATTGTTAAAATTTTTTGTAAAACGTATAGATACAATGAGAACTACACGAGAAATATTGTAGAACTAACAGAACTGTCTGTAATGGGACATCGTCTCATTTTGTTTCCGTAAGTACAGGTTTTGGGCGAAAAAATTCTAAAAAAATTAAAATAACGACTTATATCGCTAGAACTTTTTCTAAAACCCACCTAGAACTATAGATCTTTCAAAATCCTACAAGAATCTATGGCGTAAATATTTGCAGGATAAAGTGAGACGCTGCGTGAACCTGGCGTCTCACTTTGCACTTTGGCTTTTTTTGGTTTTAATAGCCAGAACTATTTGTTTAATCTATCTAGAACTATAGAACTATTGAAAATACACTCAGAACTCTTAATATTTAATGAGTTTCCATGAAGTGATATGCCAGCTTTACACACACATTTCACGCATATATAAGCATAATTTATATAATAACAAAATATTTTTGCACACAATGAATAAGATGGGCCAATGCAACGGTTATATCAGGATATTGGTGCTACAATTTTATTATGTAATTTTACATACGTATCCTAGCTTCGACTAAACTGCGTACCGTTACTTTCCGTTAAAATATTTTTATTTACAAGGAAATGACACAAATTGTAAACTACCAAATGAGATGAGCCATAACCCATTCGAAAGGAGGGGTTGTGTGTAACTAACACGGTAAAAAGGTTTGCGCGAATGGGCTTTGGGCGCGAATTCGCATCGAACTCTCGTCGGCCGCGAAGAAAAAGAATACCGCGCGCCTCAGTCTGTTCCGCAACGCCGCTTTCCTATTTATCGACTCACGGTTCGGGTACTTACCGCACCGCTGATCGGATGACCAACTTTACTTGCAATTTTCTCAGAAACCAAAGCCCATTCACACAAACCCTTTTACCGTGTTAGTACACGCAACCCCCCCTTTCGAATGGGCTATGGCTCATCTCATTTGGTAGTTTATAGTCCGTGCCATCTCTTCGTTAGATCTCCAAACTTAATTCTAACGATTCACATATATTTATTTCTTTACTGTACATCTGCCTTTATTTCGAGCATGTAACCTGCATAACTTTTCCACGAAGTAAATGTTTTGAAAAAAAAAACAAATTATTGGTTTTTTTATCAGTAAAACAGACGATTCCAGCATTCTCTTTACTACAATGATAATTTCTGTTGCGGAACGCTCCGATCACCTCCGCTAATTATAAAATTTGCTACAGGGCTTTGCTAATTACATGCGTTATAATACGAACAATAATGTCAGCCGAAGACTCGAATCATCAAACGACCTTACATTCCTATTATGTGACGTTCCATGTTTATTATGAATTTAACTTTTCGTACGCTAAGAATTCGTTGATCTTCCGAGGTGGTAACATCTATCGCGAAAGTACTAGCTGCTCGAATAAGTCGTGCGAAACATAGCAAAGTAAATCATTGTAAAGTTAAGCAACAAGAATAAAGCTGTATAAGTGTTTAAAATTATTTCGTTTCCCGAAGACTGAATTCAGTCCGGAACTAACCTCTTCCTATAAATTTCTTGAACAATTTCATATCAATGTACATTTCAAATACATATTTTATTGCTTGAAGATTTTGAAGTTTATTGTTTATATCTTTTAATTATTTTCATCAAACATGTTTTTCATTTGACATTAGACACGTTTTTCATTTTAATGTTATTATGAATAAGTAGAAAAAGTGTAAAGCTCGAGATTATACTACCTATACAATTTTACTATTACTATTGCTGAATAAAGAACAAATAGTGAATAATATTAAAAATGACCATTTTTTTATATAACTATGTTATAATTAAAGAGATAATAGGAGTGGTAGTGAGATTTTTTCATTAATATGTTGTCACGAACTCGCGCTTGCGCGACGCGAATCAAAAATCGAAGGGAGGTGAGGGAGGATGATAGTCCTCGCGATTGTCCCTTGCGGACAATCTTCCAGTTACGAATCGCGAAACGAAACAAAGATTGAGCGCCAAACGCACATGCGGGCAGCATCAATCATGACAACACACGCAAATCGCGACACGAAATACTTGAAATACCCGAAACTTTCAAGATTATTTTTCTTAAACGCGAAACACACGACTTTATCTTTTCGTATATGGTAATTGATACGACGATACGAGCTACAACCGTTGATCGCACGAAAGCCGACTTGCTCGTTCTAACAAGGAACAGAAATAGGATTTTAGATTGATAAGTAGAGGATTTTAGAGGAACAGGATGGATTGCCAGGGCTTCTTATGCTAATGGGACGGCGCACAGTGGGCGGAAAAGCATCTTTTATGGACAAAATTCGTCCGACGCTCCAAATCTTAACCGATTTTAATCTTTTTTTTTTAATTTGTTGGAAATTGAGTAAGCTATAAACCTATTCTGCGTAAATTTTGATTACAATCCAAATTAAAAAATGGCCGATCTGATAATGTGAGAAAAATTCCGTAAAATATCAAAACTATACGATTGCGAATGAATTCGTAATAAAATGTGCATGTACTTACACAAAATTATTATTATGTGTCTACGTATGTGTTATATGTCAAAAATAATGAATGTGCAGTTCGAGTAAAAACATGGCTGATCCAAAATGGAGGAAAATTTTCAAATAGCCGGATTTTTATATGAAAATTGGTTTAAATAATTTTTCGAGCTCGCTGATTATAAATCTGACATAAAAATGATACAATTGACATAAAATAACATAATTGAAAAAGGTGAATCCAATAATAATGGATATTTTTTGCACATTGACTAATTTTTATTATATTATCTTACAATATAAATGCATAAATGCATTATGGAATAAGCTCCTTTACCAAGTCAAATTATCCGTAATGAAAAGGATTATTTATTATACGTATATGTATTTTTTATACATATATATGATTTTTTTCGTTTTTAATAATTTAGACTATTATTTTATTTTTAAAATAAAATATAATAAAATTTGAAAATCCGGCTATTTGAAAATTTTCCTTCATCTTGGATCAGCCATGTTTTTACCCGAACTGCACACTTATTATTTTCGACGTATAACACATACGCAGACACATAATAATAATTTTGTGTAAGTACATGCACATTTTATTACAAATTCATTCGCAATCGTATAGTTTTGATATTTACGGAATATTGATTTACGGAATATTTCGCAGTTTATCAGATCGGTTATTTTTTAATTTGGACTATAATCAAAATTTACGCAGAATAGGCTTATAGCTTACTCAATTTCCAACAAATTAAAAAAAAAAGATTAAAATCGGTTAAGATTTGGAGCGTCGGCCGAATTTTGTCCATAAAAGATGCTTCTCCGCCCACTGTGCGGCGGTGGGAGGCTGAGAAACGTAACAAGAAATTATAGTGAATAACTTATAGTGAATTAATAACAAAATGTATTTGACGTAAAAAAGAAACATAAAAAGAGAATGGACTAGCAATAATCACAGAGAGACACTGCAATGGCGACGATGACTTACAATAGTTAGCACGCGGATACGCCTCTACAACTCGCAATTTCGATCTTTTCGTAAGAAGGAAATTTCTCTCCCGAGCGCGTACGATCGCGACACGCTATGCACACAATTCCGTAAATACACGGTCTTGCTCGCCATTTTATTACAATAGTCGTTCTTCGTCAAGAGCTATGTCTTGCGAACGATACTACGCACGCAACTTCTCAGACCTTGGGTCTATTTACGGGGAAAACACAATGGACTTGGTCTGCGTGTCGATGGTGGATCTTCTTCAGGAGACCGCCTTCCATTGTATTGCAATGGAATTGTATGAAACGCTATTTAGCGCTAATTCCAGGCTGACATACAATCTTGCTAAGCGCAGTTATTATTATTATTATTATTATTATTATTATTATTATTAGCCGTAGTGACAAGACATCAAAATGCTTACAATAATTCATAGCCATAGTTGATTACGAAAATAAAATATTTGCATAGCACTGTAATTCTTTACAGTGGATTTTGACTTTATGTAAGAATTGTGTTTTAAAACCAACAAAAATTGCAACGAACAGTTTGTATAAGGCTGGAGATTTTAAATAAAAATTATTATACACACCAATATCCGTGTCGGCTCACATAGGTATTACTTTGATATCTTTGATTAAAATTTGATGTTAGCAAGTTCGTTAAGTATAGGTATTAAAACTGTCGTTGTTATTGTTAGAATGTCACGCAGTTCATTATTGAAATTAATGTCACTTTTTCTGTTTCTTAATATACAGGGTGTCCTCGTATAAGTGGCCACCCCTTTTTATCTCGTAAACTAATAGAGATAGACCTAATAAATATAATATCAAATTAAACGGCTCTGTACTAAACTTTATTGTAAGCACAGTAATCACTTAGAAATATTATCTATGTTAGAGAGCGGAAAAACATGTTTAATTTTTGCACGGTAACGTGACAATTTTAATATGATAAAAATTGTAGCGTTTCTTTTAACTAATACAACGATGTATGATATAATGAAATTATTTTACGAATTATAAGAGTTATTTTGGTTTAAAATTTTGTGGGCAGCTACTACCTTTTCAATTTCGGCCCTGCGATGTGGCCAACTTCCGACTCTCACACTAACGACAGTACTATGATCAGATAAAAACGTTACACGTCAATTGTCAACGCAAAAATCAGAAGTTGGGTCACATCGCAGGGCCGAAATTGAAAAGGTAGTAGCTGCCCACAAAATTTTAAGCCAAAATAACTCTTATAATTCGTAAAATAATTTTGTTATATTATACATCGTTGTATTCGTTAAAAAGAATGTTACAACTTTTATCAAATTAAAACTGTCACCTTACTGTGCAAAAATTAATCATGTCTTTTCGCTCTCTAACATAAATAATATTTCTAAGTGATCACTCTGCTTACAATAAAGTTTAGTCAGAGCCGTTTAATTTGATATTATATTTATTAGATCTATCTTTATTAGTTTATGAGATAAAAAGGGGTGGCCACTTATACGGGGACACCTTGTGTGTGTATATATATATATATATATATATATATATATATACTTGTATATATATGTATATACAGGGTGTCACACCTCTACCGGATTTCCTTTTAAGAATGTGTTCCTGAGATAATTTTGAGGTAATTTTGAGACGAAAATCCTAATACAAAAATGTCGATTTAAGTTAATATTAGTGGCTGAAATTCGCGCGCTCATGCACGGCACATTCGATGGCTCTTTTTTTACATATCAATACACAAAACTAACTTCGTGACTAACTAACCTAATGACTATAACTGACTTAATAAATAATACTTAAACTGTATAAAAAAGTATACTATAGCCCTAAATAATTCAAAAATTCACGATATTTTGCCTACGCCGTTATCGAGGCGTGAATAAATAAAGAATTTTAATTTAAATTATAAAATAAAATTACAACAGTTCTAACGCTGCAATAGGAAACATAATATAAATAAGACAATTTTTATAATGTATCGTGCGTAAT
>NW_012027208.1:6610-7771 GCF_000956235.1 Wasmannia auropunctata
GAGATAGATCTAATAAATATAATATCAAATTAAACGGCTCTGACTAAACTTTATTGTAAGCAGAGTGATCACTTAGAAATATTATCTATGTTAAAGAGCGAAAAGACATGATTAATTTTTGCACAGTAAGGTGATTTTTAGAAGACAATTTTAGAAGACAATTTTAATATAATAAAAGTTGTAACATTCTTTTTAACGAATACAACGATATATAATATAAAAAAATTATTTTACGAATTATAAGAGTTATTTTGGTTTAAAATTTCGTGGGCAGCTACTACCTTTTCAATTTCGGCCCTGCGATGTGGCCAACTTCTGATTTTTGCATTGACAATTGACGTGTAATGTTTTTATCTGATCATAGTACTCTCGTTAGTGTGAGAGTCGGAAGTTTACTGTGCAACCTTACTGTGCAAAAATTAATCATGTCTTTTCGCTCTCTAATATAGATAATATTTCTAAGTGATCACTCTGCTTACAATAAAGTTTAGTCAGAGCCGTTTAATTTGATATTATATTTATTAAATCTATTAGTTTATGAGATAAAAAGGGGTGGCCTCTTATACGGGGACACCCTGTATATTAATTATAAAATAAATATCATAAAAATTTTGGAGTTAAAGATTATAGAGTTCCATTTATATATTTTATTATTTTTTTAAATATGTCATTTTTATATATTTACTAGCGCTTCGCGTGCGCTATTTAACATTTTTCCTTTTTTATTACATTTGTTATACATTCTATCAACTTCAATGCACACAACTGTCAAAATGTACAATGACAGTTGCTCGCGAAGTAAGCGCAATGACAGAACTAATCAAAATCGCAAAAAGAAGTTTCAAACTTCGATAGATGCGAATATCGATGTAACATGTCTTGTTTAGGATTTGTACAATTATAAACAATAAAAACCTAACAAGATTCCCCAAATTAAAACTAAGTAGGTATAAGTGAGGCAGATGGGAATCAGCGTGGTTGTTGGTACGCACTAATTTATTTCCAAGAATTTCACTTTATTCCAAGTCAAACGTTTCGGCTATTTTTTTAGCCATCTTCAGTGACGTATAACAATTAATTTACAATATAATTTCGCTTTCTAGTATCCTAATATAATTTCGCTTTTTTGTTTCTGCGTGTGTTCATCGACGTCTCTTAGAT
>NW_012027208.1:9285-10344 GCF_000956235.1 Wasmannia auropunctata
GCTTCGTGAGAAAGGCGGAATTTCCATTTCGATGAACCATGTACAGTTCCAAATAAACATTTATTTTAATAAATTTTTGTTAATTTTAATGCAGATGTTATCACTGACACGGATCAGATTATTATTTAATTAATTCTTTTTTTTATATAACGTCGTGTCACTCACAACATTTCACACTCGATTCACATACGAACAATTTAGTGGAAATCATGAGAAATCAACTAATGCATCTATCCATTTCGTACTTTACATCACTGCCGATTAATTATCTATCCACTGAAACATCACACGAAGAAACACATGGCGATTTATTAATACACGATCCATTTACTCAAGGATAGCAAGCAGTCGACTGACTTTAATACCGAATTTATTAATTAATAATTATCAGTGTCGATTAATTATTTGTATATCGAATAATTATTTATCGACTAAAAAATCACTCGAAAAAAGAAACACACGACGCGCTTACTTGATGTTAGCAAGCAGTCGACTGACTTTAATACCGAATTTATTAGTTAATGATATTATCAATCCCGTGTCTATTATAAATTACTCGTCGACTGAAAAATCACTCGAAGAAAAAAGTACGCAACAATTTACTAACACACGAGACGTTCACTCACATGTTAGCGTTTCGACAATGCTACAAACATAACCAAAAAATTCAGTCGACTACTTGCTATCATCGGGTGAACGTCTCGTGTGTCAGTAAATCGTTGTATTAGAAAATTGTTGTGCACTTCTTTCTTCGAGTGATTTTTCAGTCGACAAATAATTAATAAACCTAGGATTGATAATCATTAACTAATAAATTCGATATTAAAATCAGTCGACTGCTTGCTATCATCAAGTGAACGCGTCGTGTGTTTCTTTTTTCGAGTGATTTTTTAGTCGACAAATAATTCATATGAATAATTAATCGACACTGATAATTATTAATTAATAAATTCGACTGCTTGCTATTCTCGAGTGAACGGGTCGTGTTAATAAATCGCCGTGTAATTCTTCGTGTGATGTTTCAGTGGATAGATAATTAATCGCTGTCTCTTATACACA
>NW_012027208.1:11583-12962 GCF_000956235.1 Wasmannia auropunctata
CCTATTGAATTATGGCAAAAGGAATATAAATGTTACTTAATATTAATAGAGGTATTATCTACATCAAGATATTATAAAACCAACTACATATATGGTCATTCTATACAAAAACGCAAATGGCTCTGCCCAAACGGTTTGATCCTATTTAAACGTACGAGTACTCAAAATTTAATTTATTTTATGTAGAATCGATGTGTGACGATCGTGATGCGAGGAGAAGTGCGGCAGCTTTATATGCTAAAAATCCGGATTCAAATCCACCCAGAATAATATGTAACTTTGAAATCGATTTTAATCGATTCGGAAGCGATCGCCGCCTCTCGGAAAGTAACGGCAAACCACTGAGAGTATCTTTGCCAAAAGAATTTCTTTTTAAAAAATTTCCGTCGTTCGAAACCGGTGTTAAACTGTAGATCCCGTGTATCTGCGTGTGAATAGCGCACATCGTAGAAATACGAAGAAGAACGAGGTCACCATGCTCTAACAAGAGTAGTATAATTGAGAGAAAGAGAGAGAGAGAGAGAGAGAGAGAGAGAGAGAGAAAGAGAGAGAGAGAAAGAGAGAGAGAGAGATATGTAGAATCGAATGTCATGGCGATTTTGGAAAACTTCAAAATAGCGACCATAGCAGCGTTTTTAATGGACTGCTGTAAAAAAATTTTTGAAATAAACTTTAATCATTGAAGCACAGGGAGCTAGACAATTTTTCAGTTTCCAAATTAGTTTTGGAGGTCGCTGAATACGAATTCGTAGTCATAATTATAAAACAATGGTGAATCCAATATGTCAGTCAAACTTAACCAATCTTCAAATAATGTAAATTTTTTGTACAAGACTCACCAAACCGGAGATTTTTGAATTGCTAATCATGGAATTTTCAATTATTAAAAAAGAATTTGGGATATCAAATCCAATATGGCAAGTGGAATATGGCCAATGCATCTCTCATTGTTCAAATTGGAAGATTCTTTTGGACACCAATATGTATAGACACTGGTTTATTGGATTTCTGATTGCAAATTATCAATCTTTACTCAAAGTTCAAGGCTGTTAAACCAATATGGTAGATAAAATATGAAAATAATGGAATTTGCATTATTTGAAGTTTGGCCGGCATATTGGATTTGTCATTGTGAATTTTATAATTATGACTACGGATTTGTATTCAGCGACTCACAAAACCTTAATTTGGAAATAGAAAAATTTTCTAGCCCCCTGTAATTAAAGTTTGTTCCAAAAATTTTTAGACAACAGTCCATTAAGGACGCTGTCATGGTCGCTATTTTGAAGTTTTCCAAAATCGCCACATGATATTCGAATTTACATAAAACAATCTAAATTTTGAATACTTGTACATTTAAAAAGGATCAAATCATTTAT
>NW_012027208.1:12982-18474 GCF_000956235.1 Wasmannia auropunctata
ATATTAGAGTGGACCTTATTTTTGACTTTTTTCACGACGCCCCCTAAAGTTGTTCCATTTGGTGAAAAAAAAATTGTGTAAAGTTGAGCTCGATCGGACAACGGGAAGACGTGGCACATCTAAAAATCTTGAAGTTTTTAAATTAATTCTCGGAACACTTTGTAAACATCAAGTTTTTTGCAAATATTAAATAGCAATATTTCCGTAATGTGCTTCAGGGAAAGAGAGAAAAAGAGAAAAACACCTGAGTGAATTGAAATTAACTCTCAAAATTCTTAATCTCTTAAAATTCTTTTAAAATTTATTTTAGTATAGATTTATGATTTATATTTTTGAAATTTAATGCATAAAAACTTTATAATTTAAAACTATCGACGAATAAACATTTTTCTCCTAAACTTTCTAAAAAAAGTAATTGCAGCTTGTTCAATGAAATTGATATGGAAATTGTGAAAACTTAAAGTCGTAAATGACACAGCAAAACGAGGAGTTAAGCTTATGCAGGATTTTAATCAAATTTTGTCGAGAAATGAGGAGAAAAAACAATGCATTTTTCATATCGTGACACATTGAAGAACTCAGTAGCCAAATGTCCAAAATCTTATTAAGGATTTATAAAATTACAATAGATTTATAATATTACAATGGATTGTAAAATATATAGATGCAAACAGCATATATATGATATCTTGATGTGAATGATATCTTTATTTTCCTGCTTGCTAATAAATATAAAAATACGATATATTTCGTCTACACATACATAATATATATACGATATATTTTAAAATACGATTCAAATGTACTATATTTATTTAAATGGAACAACTTTAGGGAGCGTCGTGAAAAAAATTTGGAAAAAATTTTTCACCAAGTATATATAAGATTCACCCTAATGTATATATATATATATATATATATATATATATATATATAATGACAGTATAAGCGTTTTAACACAATAAATTGAGAAAAGACCAATGAACGGTCATAGCAGAATCATGGTGCTTCTAATATTTCCACATGTGAATTTTTCATTCATGCTCGAGTTTCAACGAAAATAATTTTAACTCTTACTTTTCCTTATACATATACTTATACCCTCAAACATTTCCTAACCTTGTATTTTATTTCTCAATTCTCTTTCTTTTTCCTCTTTCACTCTTCACATTTCATCAATGATCTCTTTCACTTATTCTAGGATAAACTCGATATATACACCGCACCTATTAAAAACTTAATTTATCAGATATTATCTATTAAGTTTAAATTAAATGAATTATCCCAGTAAAAACTTTATACTGTTTACTATTATAAAAAATGTTAGGAATCCAAATTATTTATTTTGTATATTAAAAAAGAAATTTCTTTAAACCCTGCATTTTTGCCTTATAAAAATAGGAGTGGATTATACGGCTAATGATGAGTGAGATAAATGACTCGAAAAATATACAAATAATCTAAATAATAATAGTGAATAACACGTGAACTGACAACGTAATCTGCATTTACTCATTAATAAATAAATAAATAAAGAATATATTATTACAGATTATGAATATGTACATACATAAGTATATACATACCTGAATGTTATGATTAGCAAAATACAAGTGCTTAGCTCTTGTATACTATGTATTATAAAGGGCGTATTATCACGTATTATTATTTACTTTTATATTATAAATAATAGAGCGTCCGTGCTACGGCATAAATCCCACGCGCTAAAAATGCCGTATATCCCAAACGGATAGGACATACGAGACAATAAACTAAACAAAGAATACAAGAACTAAGCACTTGTATTTTGCTATACTCTATCCTTTACTAATCCTCTACACTTATATACCACGAAATAACTACAAGTCCTTTTACATTTCCTACAATAATCATTTTATGTAGATTATAACTTAGATATGATTGCTCTACTTATTACAATGATAAATCAATTTAACTTACAAAAATTTTAAAAATATTAACAGTGAAAAATTGAAATCACAACACAATACTAATATAACATAAAGGCATGTAACAGAGTGGTTGCGAGAATATTAGTTTTATTTCTTCTATTTTTCTTGGCTTCTGCGGCGTAAATCCTCGCGCGGCATGTATACCGGGTTTATCTCTATATCCTTTATCACATCTTTTTTATATACTTTCTTGTATCAAGATTTTTTTTTATTAATATTTATACTTTTTTGTATCACGAACATCTAAACTTTTTGTTTTTTTAAACAATAATTCATGCTCTCATCTATTGTAAATAACTAAAAATAGATCGAAATCCGATAAACTATACTCTGTCCAACGAGAGAATATCCACGGTTCAGACAAAAATTTGTTTGTTTTGTGAAGGTCTTTAATCATAAAACATTTAGAGAGTTAATTTTTTAATAGCACTATAAAATTTGTCAGCACTGCAGTTTCCCAACAAGTGATTCGGCACTTTTCTTACTTTGTACGCTATATTAATCCCATGCACAGACTGTAGATACTCTCTGATGGAACAAATATTCTATTTGTACAAATATATAATCTTGATTTATATTTTTATATTAGCAACCAGTTGGTTACTAATATAAAATAGTAGTTGCTAATTAGTACCAACAATATTTTTATATTAGTTTTTATCTTAGAAGTTAATTATTATGCAATTTACAAGCTTAAAAAATCATGAGTTTTTATCATGTTTTAATTTAAAAAATTAATCACATTTATGTTGAACAAAAAAATAATTTATTCTATATAAATTGCATATTTTGTTTTCTAATTATGATTTTAATGTTTGATCATATTGATTCCTACTTTTTTTTAGAATTTTGTAAAAAATAAAGTATTAGCAAAAAAACATTTTATCCAAATTTTTAAAATAGATGAAAATCTTCTGCATGTTTCAACTTTGGAAGAGTTTTTATATATGGCGAAAATTGATAAGATTTCGCAAATTCATCAATGCAAGAAATTATATACAAAGAAACTTGTTCATATCTGATCCAATACTTGGTAAAACTTTATTAAAATTAAAAGCTATGAGTGCAGAATTTTCGGAGTCATCTTTAGTGGACACCAGCATTGTTGAGAAATTATCTCTATTCAATTTTGTTGAGTTACAGGTAATTAAAATACTGTCATTTTATTTGAGACCAGATGGTAAAACTTAAATAATTTATTAAAAGCAAGTTGAACTGTAAATTGTGAGGCTTATTATCAGCATAGTATATATTTTATATATTTTATTTTTTTATATTTCATGAATGTTTCGTATAATTTATTTTAATATATTTTAAAAATTTAACAAAAAATTTTTAATGTAACAGAAAGAAGCAAGAAGAAACAGAAAAAGTATAAAAACAAATTTATAACATTATGACATTAAAAACAAATAAATAATCTATTTTGAACATAGTAAACTTTATAAAGTAATTTTTTTAAACATCTGATTATACCATTATACTGAACTACTGTATATTGTAAACAACATTTCAAATACTTTATGAAGTTAGCGTTATAATTTTTCCAGCTACCCAATAAGCACACAATGTTATAAAAAATGTTTTTAAAAACATTTGAAATACATTTGTAAAAATATTTTTAAAAATATTAAAATAATAGGTTAAAAGCTCTTTTTTTCATTAAACAAACGTTTATTTTAACGTTTGAAGAAATATTCTTTTAACATTTGAAAAATGTTTATTTTAATGTTAAAAAATGTTTTTTGACATTTAATAAACATTTAATTTGACGTTTAAAAAATGTTTATTTAAAATTTGAAAATTTTACATTTGAAATATTTTTATATTTGAAAAATATATATTTCATAAAAAATATATTATATAGATTATATAAATTTTCCGTCGACCAAAACTGAAAAAAGGCTATATTTGTTGAAATTCAGAATATACAGGATGTCCCATTTTAATCGATCATCTCAAATATCTTTTGAACAGTGCATTTTAGAGAAAAATGTTTCAGACAAAAGTTTTGGAACTTCGAAGGGGACATAAGATGATAACATTGATTTGACCCTGTGGCATCGTCAAGGTCAAAACAAGGTCACTTTGAATTTTTTAAATGGAAACCTCCATTTTTCATTACACATTCTTATAGCTGATCTCGAGAGCTTTCCTAAACACATAGATAAAATAATTTTTGGTTAAGTAAATCTCGAGTTATAAAGCTTGAAAGTTACAGTACCACCGGCATTATCTAAGATGTCCGAACAATGACTGAAATCTTTTGAATGTTGTTTAGGATCATGAGTTTGACAACATGTGTCAAGGCCGTGATCATTGAAGATTGTTTCTCTTATTTTCATTTTTAAAATTTTTTTTATTTTTTGAAAAAAAAGAGAAACATCCTTCATTAATAATGACCTTGACATATGTTGTTAAGCTCATGATCCTGAACAACATTGAAAAGGTTTCAGCCATTGTTCGGACATCTTAGATAATGCTAATTATAATTCGAAATTTACTTATCCAAAAAACATTTTATCTATGTGTTTTGGAAAGATTTCAAGATAAGCTATAAGAACGTGTAATGAAAAATGGGGAGTATCATTTAAAAAATTCAGTGACCTTGTACTGATCATGACGACGCCACACAGGGTTAAACCAATGTTATCATCTTATGTCCCACTAGAAGTCTTAAAACTTTTGTCTGAATTATTTTTCTCTAAAATGCACTGTTCAAGAGATATTTGAGGTGATCAATTAAAATGGGATAACCTATATGAATTTTCTGCAGACCAAAGCTGTAAAAAAAATTATTACTCAGAATATTTAATTCTTTTCTAAACCAAACTATAATAAAAACTGTAACTATAAAATTAGAAATGTGCGAATAAAGCATTGCATGCAGTGCATTTGCATAGTCAAATTGAATCGAATCGAATCTAATTTCTTTAATTCGAATACGAATCAAGTCTGAATCAAATTTTCTTAGATTAACATTACATGTTAATTTAAACGTAATAAATATCAAAATTTATGATTACATTATTTTACGCAATGATTTAAACAAACTGAAGATTTATTTTCGATTTACATCTCATTATAAAAGATCATGATCTTATGTGACATTTTGAACTAGAAAATATTAATAATATGTATATACAGGAATAGTTCGAATACTTTCAAACTTTTTATTAATCTACAGGGTGATTCAGAATAAGTATAGTGTCCTTAAACATACGTATTCTTGACCGTATTCTGACACGATTTTTCCTTTGGCAAAAATTTGTGCGAAACTTAATTTTCAAGTTATAAAGAGAAATAGCAAATTATGGACCGCGTACGGAAGGTAAATAGGGGCGGCGCAACTTACTGTCCGACGGCAGGCAATACGCGAGACCCGCGCGACGATCAGCTGGCTACACGCGCGCATAAACATGCGTTTACATTTTCTCTCTCTCTCTCTCTCTTTTGCACGCACGCACGCACGCACGCACGCACACAAAACCTTACCTTATAAAGATTTGTCGATTTCTGTAG
>NW_012027209.1:0-15574 GCF_000956235.1 Wasmannia auropunctata
TAGCCACATAATTCATCTTTAAGATACGCCCAGAAAGAAGTCTATATCTTTATGTTTCTGGAAGATATGAATTTTTAAACATTGGGGAAAAGAGGCTTCAACGCAAGTAACACGGCAATTTTAAGATAGGACAATTAATAAGAATTGTACCTTCCGTTCGATTTAGAGATATATCGTCCCACAAGTAAGGATGTGTAGGCGTTTTGTTGGATGAACTTGCGACGGGCGAGCCATCGGAACGTGTTACCATTTTCAACGATGTAAAACCTTCCGTGACAGTTTCGAGTTTCGGTATATATCGTCCACCAACGTAAACTAATCTGCCATCATCTGCACGTTGAAATACAGGAGTAGTAAATGCGTCACCACCCGAAGGTAACGACGATTGATTCCAGTTTGTACAGCGAACCTAAATTAATAATTTTTTTGTTGTGTATAGTATATGGTAGCATATGTATAGTTGTGGACAAATCGGTTGCGATACTTTCTTTTTATAGGTTTCTAATATATATTATAATATACATAACATATATTTTATAGGTAACTAATGTATCTTACAAATGCGAATCACGATGTATTATCTTTAGTCTAGAGACAGTATAGCATCAATCGTGGTTCGCCTTTGCGAAATATTAGTGCGTTTTGAAACCTATGAAAAAAAAGTGTCGCAACCGATCAGTCCACGACTGCACATATATACTAAATTAGATATTCATTGACTAATACAGATATTAACAGAAGCATTAATACACTTTAATTGAATGCATTCTATATAAAAGTACCTGTGTTAAGTGACTGACGTAACTCGACATCAATAACGGTGAATCTACAATCGGTTTATTCACTTGCATATGCAAATTCACAAGTGTGACATCTTCTTGCGAGGATACAGCAGAGATAAAGCTGGTAGACGATACTGAATGGCTGTCCGACGAATCTTGCAAACCGCAGTTTTCAGTTGATTGATCAACTTCATTTTGAAAACTAGTGTTCCTATTTATTCTGGGACTCCTCTTTGTATTTAATATTTGTGTCTTTGCTCTCTCCAACGTATGCGCTTTATCCGCCACCGAGATGTTTACATTAGCCGAGCTCTCAACAATGGACAAATCTGACGAAAATTTTTTCTTTATACTGTCGTTGCGGTTTAAAACGCAGCCAGAACCAACGATGGATTGACGTAAACTGGACGTTCGACTGCCGCTTAATCCGTGACTCATATCTTCATCGGCCGAATAAAACGCTTCCGAGTGATTTTCAGACGACATGGAGACTGTACGTTGCACCTACGAACGATATATAAACGATCGACGTGATATAGCGGTAAAAATTTTTCAAACATACATCTTTTACATTTTCTACTACCTCTTGCTTTAATCGTTCTTCCGAATTTGTCCTGGCATATAATGAATGATGAGAATCCGATATATTTACTCCTTCGCTGTCTCTTGTAGTCGATTGTGTAGACGTGGAAAGATTAAATTCAGTTGAAACTGTAGGCAAAGACTGCGGGCTGCTTGATTCAAGTGTTTCTACATTCTCCGTTGCAGTAAAGTAATCTACGGCCAATTTGGAATCGGATACGCTACTTTTAGGTGCAGTCTCAATTTCTGGTACATTTAAAATGGATTTACTGCGTTCTGCATTTAATTTAGAATCAGAATCTAATTTCTGGGGTAACTGTGCTACCGGACTAGCGTCAATCAAACGAGAATATGGTACATCTTTCGTATGCGGCCCACTGCAAGAAAAAAAAACATTATATAATTAAATTTAGATATACATAAAATTTTATAATTTTCGTAAAATCACACAGACAACTCTACACTTTTATACGCACTATTTTTTAATTCAATTATGCAGCAACTAATACTACTTTAACTTTGTTAACGATACGGATATAGATTATGAAATACAAAATGCAATTTTTAGACTAAATCATGCAATATCAGCAAATAAAATAATCATTTATTTGAAAATATTTAAATAATTAAAAAGGTCGCTGCAAAGCTTTCAAAGATTACCGCATCGATGTATAAGAAAATCTTCTGTCCAACGATTTCCTATCTCCACTAGATATCAATGGACTTGCAGACGCAACATTTAATTTTGTACTATTATTTTCTTCTTTATTATGATCGGTCACCGACCTTGGACGTTCAATGCTTTTCTTCAGAGTTTGTGGACCATCCTGATTGACTGTTACTTTCAATCCTGTCATAGGATAACATACATCTTGCAAAGATATATCTTGCAAGCTATATGGTGGTGTGTGGAATACCAATTGTCCATCATGCAAAATAGACTGTCCAAATCCTTTCTCTTTACCAGGTTCATGAATTCTAGGAATAAAAATAGTTTATATCAAAACAAGAAGACACTAATTGCGAAGATAAAACTCCTGAATTATCAAACATGCTCAATAAAGATAAATATCTACCTGTAGGCAGCAATGTTAGTACCATCTTGAAGATCATGGTAGCTTGGTTTAAAAAATCTTGGTCCGTTCCGGTTATTGCCAAAGAATACGCAACCTCCTATACAACCACATTTCGTTGCCTTTACTCCACTTTCCTGTGGCCATAAAAACCACAAACGTTTTGTTGCCTCATCGTGCATTTTTAAATATTTATTTTGTACTAAGTGCAAATTGTGTTCTGGAGTTGGAAGAGAAATCGCGGCTTCTAGAACAACTGGACCCAAAGATATTGATCCTACTTCAAGCCATATATCCGATCCATCACCTATCACATATGTAAGAAGTATATATTAACAACTTCTTTTTATTAATAATTTAAATATTTACATTTAAAGAATTAAATAGCTAGCAGTAAAAAAAATACCTGACATTCGGCTGCTTGCGTTATTATGAGATCGACCACTACCAGTTGTATTAGTATTACTTGTATTCGCAAAATAATCTGCCGCAGACATAAACTGACGAATAGCTATTGTAGGTAGAACAGCAGTAACGCCTGACTTTACTTGATGTCCGTGAAGATTACAAGTAGCAACACGAATCGGAGATATCCAAAACTGTATGGCAGTACCTACTTCTTGCAGGTATAAATCAACAGCATCTATGGACAGTCTCGTCATTCTATATTTTATATCTTCGGAACTTGGGCACCTGTAACGTTAATATTTCATTTAATAATAAGTATAATAGTAGTGGAGACGATCAATAATTCTT
Organism: Wasmannia auropunctata; assembly: GCF_000956235.1. Classification (NCBI taxonomy): domain Eukaryota; kingdom Metazoa; phylum Arthropoda; class Insecta; order Hymenoptera; family Formicidae; genus Wasmannia; species Wasmannia auropunctata. The sequence continues at coordinate 3,194 of NW_012027209.1, forward strand.
ATCCTATTTTTTCTTTTTCTTTTTTATTATTGTAAAAGGCAAAAAACATTACCTATAATGTTTATCAACGTCGCTCTCTGGACATTGCAGTGGCGCGAGACCATGGTGGCAATGAAAAGGTAAATTAGGTGGGCGTAAACTGTTCTCGGTACTTTTCGCCATTAACAAGAAAGTCTCTAACGATGTAACGAAGTGATGTAATTGGGGAGAAGTGATCTTCCCGCTTAATTTGCCCAACTGCACCTCGATCAACCACGCATACTCTAATGTTTCCTGATCTAAGCTTCGTTCTTCATTGCTAAACATAGCGTGACCTCTAACTTGTAATGCACTCAACATTAAATGCCCCTGATTTAGATGATGTTCTTTATTTGATCTTATTACATTATCTGTAACTAAAGCAATGGCAGGGGAAAGCAACAATTGAAGTTGCGTCTCCTTGTAACCTTTCCTCATTTCAAATCCAAAACGTTCCAAAAGTATAACCGGGCATGGTGGATCATTTTCATTGCAATTTTTTATTAGATGAGCTTGAATGTCGTGCATAGTAACGCCAACAGTCACTTCCAATGGTCTATAATCTCTCGGATCAAACGGCTTAGATTTTATTTCTTCATCTTCCATGGATGCCTCGATACTGCTGTTTTGTATATCTTTATCCTTATTTCTTTCTGCGTTTACGGACGTCGAGGTGTTTCTACTTTGTTGCATATCGGTAAACATTTGATAATCTCCAAATAAATTTTCCTTCAAATGCATAAAGTTCTTTAGCAAAGATCCGTATAAAATCAATATGGATGGTCCGATTTCAAGTTCTACGCTAACTTTATCAGGCGCTATGGACTGCGGGTCAAACTTTTGTGCGCCACTTCTTGCCCACTGCAAGCCTGGCGATTTCCTGCATTTGGGAATTCGCATAGGTGACAAGAGAATTTCTTCCTTCTCCGGAGTTGTTATATTCGCTTGCGGAGTAGGGCCTAAAGGCGGGCATAGATGATAGATATAATTAATACTCAACGCCACGATCGGTACGGACCAGCACTCAACCCAGCCTGACTCCTTTTGACAAAAGTTTCTCCATTTCTTGCCCCTATTCAATTCATGCAAGTGCTTATGAGATCCATCGCGCGTCATGATTTTTGCATTCTTGTCGAGTGCTAATAAAATAATACGGTTGGTATTAACTTCCGGCAAATAGAACAAAAGATCGACGCTTTCGCCTTGAATCCAGAAACGCAGGGGTATTGTGACAGGTAGAAAGTCTATGAATGGAAGATCAAACGAAAGATCAAAAAGCTCCCCGCAAAAAGCGATGTGCGCATTCTCTTGGTTCTGAGACGAACAATCGATCCAATTGTATTCGTTGCAAAGCGTAATGAGTTCAAATTCTTTCAAAAGTAAACTAAATTTCCAAGTATACGGGACAAAGTGTAGAATATCAGGTCTCGCTTTACTCGCCCAGTCGTTGATCATATCTTGGAAAAAGTCCTTATGTGAATAAACTAAATTAGCAGTTGCTTTACATCCAGTCAAGTTCAACGTCCATTCTTGATAATCGTTCCACTTGATAGGATAATGACACTTGACTCCAAATTCCAAGGTCTCGCTTTCGACTAGACTCCGATACTGTAGACTAGTTGTAGCTTCCAAATGTAAAAGTTGACCCGTTATCTTTGTAGTATAGCCATCTTGCAACACTATCCATGGCATTGTAATTTCTAAATACGATCCTGGTCCTACGTTGACGTGAACAGCATTTGTTTCTCTATTTTTACTAAAAAGTATATCGATTGTAGCTTCATTCAATGTTGATAATCTAATGTCGAACGACTGAACTTGTCTTTTATCTCCCGGTTTAGGCAATTTCGTAATCTTCAGTGATTGGTAATCGTTGGGAAAGAAGAATTTAAATAGATGCTCTCGCTGTCTATCGGCCCAAGGACCATAACTGAAATCCGTGCCCTTTCCACATTTAATATCGATACCCCATATGGGAGGCATTGCCTCAACCATGTCTCCATTCACCAATTGTATCATTTCAGGATGTTCCGGTACGACACCAGGTTCATCCATGTAATAATAAACTTCCATATTATTGGAACTTAAAACAACAAAACCTTCTCCCATGTATCTAGGTGGGTCGTCAACCATTCCGGTATATTTCGGGCTAGGGGCCAAAATCACTTTAAAATTCTCAGCCTTGCACTTGGTAAAGTGCATAAAATGATCGTGCCTGGATGCTGCTGGTTTCGTAGAATATACAAAATGTGCTTCCTCCACTGTTATCGATAATGTAGTTGGTACTAATCGATTACCGAATACCAGTCTTCCCTAGAAAAGAAGAAGAAACATAAGACGTCAATGTTGTAAAAGTGTGTTTGTCAACAACTGCAAAGCAGGATTAAGATCAAACAGAGATAATTTAACATTTTTATTGTTACTAACTGTGCAAATATCTAGTTTAATGACTGGTATCAAGTCTCTCCAAGTACGTGCAATCACATGAGCTTCCTTCTTCCTGATATTGTCTACATGCCGAGATACATCGATTGCATTTATTTGTGAATGACGAGTTTCATTGGCTGCATTATTTATAGATTCCCCATCCAGATCGTCGCTGTTTATATTATGACTTTCTTCGTCAGCAAACATTTGTGGTGTAAGACCAAAATTTTTTTCTAATTGTGCATAAAGTTGACAGCGATTGTAAACATGTAACTCAAAGCCATTTAACATAACTGATAGCCGTGTGTCAGAATGCGAGAGATCTACAATATAGCAAATTTTTTCTTATAAGATATACTCTTACTTTATACACTTTGATTTTTTTAATTTATAATAATGTATAGTGTATACTACACAGTATTATTAATTATTTTATATAGTTACTACAAAGTATTAAGAAAAAACATTTACCTTCTGATACATCTTTAGGGACATAGCTTCTCCACCACCTGAATATGAGCCAACCATCCTGAATTCTAAAACTGTAATCTGTTGTGATATAAACTATGTCTCTAAACATTATTTTCCCACTTAAAGCACTTAGTGTGACAGATCCTACAAGTAAAAGTGTAATAAGTAGCCTGAAAAATAGCTGGTCATGCAAATCTCTATATTAATTGTGCCAAATTTTCTTACCAACTTTAACATATCCATCTCTAATAACAAATCGATTTAACAACTTTGTCAATATGTAACCAGCCACTCTACTATTATAATAAGCAATATAAACAATCCAGAATATGGCAGATACTAGTGAACATAGCAACCATATAAAGTTGCTGTCCATTTTAAGATCGTCCAGGATGACATGATCGGAGTAATTCCAAAATGCTGATTCAATCCCAAAGAAGGATGAGACTGTAGCATTGTATACTTCATTCTCCTCCATGATGATGCTATTTTCTAACGACTGTTGAATTAGAAACTATTGTTCATAATATTTTTCGTCTGAAACAAAAATGTGTATGTATGTATGCAATATATATATATATATATATATATATATATATCATAATAAATGTAATTATCTAATTATAGAAAATAAAGAGAAGAATTTATTACACTTATCTATCATAAAAACTTATCTCTACCTTGCATTTATTTATATTGTCACATTTATCTTAACATAACCTATGCATTTCTATGCAGTTTAAAAAAAAAATCTATTATAATTCAATCGAGTATAAAATGCTTGTACTACAAAATGTTTATTATTCGTCTAATGTGTTTTTTTAAATAAGCAATTGACAAAATTGTGCTGACATGTCAAAAGAAATTCTATTAAAGCATTTGACATTACAAAGAAACAAAGTACGTCTTATGTCCACCAGACGCATGTTCAACCGTTTACTCATTCGTATACAACGAAAATTTAATGTTTTTCTTTTCTAAAGATAATTCATCGTAACGATTTCGTCTGCAGGAGAAGCGATTATCTGTTGAACGCAAAACGACATTTTACTTCGATAATTTACCTTTATTAGATAGTCGGGTACAAAGCACAAGACATTTTGTCGTGCCATTCATATTTCTACGCTTGTCATTATAATAATCCTATTGTCATTATAATAATCCTGAAGAGAAATGTCGGAGAGAGAACTGTCATCAATGGACAATGACACGCATAACCACTCCATACTTGACGTTATATGCCTACACCGATGCATTATTAAGGTAAGTTTGTACGGTAGCGTCAAAGTGTTCCTCCTCAGAGAAAGATTGCAAACGTGCCCTAATTATATATGAAACCAGAGAGGAACCAGAGAGAAGCACATTGAAATATGGGTTCCAAGTTCCAAAACTCATCGAGAAAAAGTGTTATTTTTCTGCATTTTTCTCAGCGAGTATAATTACTTGTGTTAAGCCCGTTCTACAATACGTCGTATGTCGGGCCGTAAACCGTAAGCCGTAAGAATTGACCATTCACAGTCAAATGTAAGAAGAGCATTCGATTGTGACTAGTCAGTTTTTATGGCTTACGGCTTACGACCAGACATACGACGTATTCTAGAACGAGCCTTAGTACAAACTAATTAAAATATACATTTTTTCGGATTGTCTGTGACATTTAACTAAATTTCTATGAAATATTTATTAATATCTACTTATACATATGTTGCTTTGTACAGTTTTATTCTATATAATTAGAATACATACTGATTTCAGTTGACAGAAGGTTATATTACAGTTCTAGATGAGGAAATAATTCTTGAATTTTATTCGATTTAATTTTTTTCCGTCATATTTTCTCGTTTCTAATATTATAATGTTATATATTTGAAATGTTTATAAAACGTTCAAGCTTTTAATTTTGTTCAAAATTTATGTTTTAGATTTATTATCGTATATACATAATTAGCTATATTCAAGTTATTCAATATATTGAAGATGATACGTTTATTAACCAGAGGCCCACTGTTAATGACCACATTTCCATTTCAAAAGGATTCTAATCAATACGATAAACCTGTGAATGAAATAATAAAACCATTGGATGATGAATTGGGTTGGGACAGAGTAAAAAATATTTTTTCTTTGGAGTATGTTTTTTTTACATATACATACACAACTAATAAAATCTTTTTACTTCAATTGCATACATAAAATTTTTATATAATGAATCATTATTCTAATTTAATTTTTTAGTGAAAATAACAGGTTTACAAAAGAATTGCAATCTATTATAAATATAACGCTATCAGGTGCTACAATTGGCCTAGCTCTAGGTGGCATGAGTGGAACTAAAACTACAGTAGATAATTTTATCACGAATAATGAGGCAACACGATTCATAAGTCATTTCGATGCAAAACGAAATCTTCAACAGTCGATTATTGTAAGTTTTTTAAAGAAGGGCTCGAGATTGGGAGCAAAACTTGGGACATTTTGTTTTATCTTTAGGTACATACACTTTATAATCTAAAACTTACACAGAGGATTATAAATAATATCTAAAACTTACAGATTATAAACGATATTTTTTCTTTTATAGTTCTATAACAACGTGTACAACGGCATATCGTGGGAGGATAGCAATAGAAAATTATATGTTGGGTGGTTCCATAACAGGATTGTTATTTAAGATAAATATGGGGCTTCGAGCGATGCTTGTTGGTACCGGACTTGGTGGTGCATTAGGTGGAGTATGTGGTGGTATATCACTTCTTATTCTTAAGTTATCAGGAATAACTGTAGACGAAGTATTAAACGCACAACAACAGTGGATGGAATCGAGGTATAAGTAAGTAAAAATAGCCATTTTATGATTTTGATAAATGTTCAATTTGGTATTGCTTGTAAGAGTTTTATACTATGTACATTCGGTTTCATTGTGCTATCATTAAATGTATAAGAATGATAAGGTATACTGATAACGTATTTTAATACATTGACGGTACATATATGTTTAATAATTACAGGGCGCGTGAAAAAATAAAAGAATCTATGACAACTGAATTACCAGAAATAAAACAATTATACCAAGAAAATAGAAAAATATGGAATATTCAACAAAAAAAAGATAATGAAAACCAAATAGATCCATAATTATATAAATAAATCTTATACATAGAAAGACATCTGTGAATTTTAAATTTTTATTATCCATTTGTCATTAAGTTTGTCCTAAAGTTTTGCAAAATGCGAAATAATCGAAAAATATTTTCTAACAAATACATGAACATGTATGAATTTTACATGTAATTTATCACAGTAAGTGCAAAGTTTTTGATAAATCTTTTATATATTATATAATATATGTGTGTATATAAATTGACATAGAGAGATCAAACAAAATAAATAATTATGTACTTTGAGCATATATTTACAGAATAGGCCAAAATAAATGTTTAATATCTTTTTTGTTTTTTTTTAAATTAAAGTAAATGAGATAAGAATCATGCATACGTCATAACAATGGATGCACAAAAATACGATGAAAGAAATTACTATCCTATTCTGCTTTTATTTTGACGTTATTAACCACGTAAAGTTTTTTTTAATTTTCTTGGTCGGAAGATGCTAATTCCTGAACCTTGGTTATGCGTTTAGCACCTCTGTTTGGTGGACCCTTGGGTTTAGCGAATTTTGGCTGATGTAAACTGATTTTTGGATGCAATTCCTCTTGAAAAAATTCCTCAGTAAGTTCCGCTCCAGCAGCTATTTCAAGCTATGCAATTAAATTATAAAGAAAAATTATAATATAACACGTATGTAATGTGTATGTAGTAGAATAAAAATTTAAGAAATAAATAATACATATCAACAGAAGCATGAATAAAGTTACATGTTAAGAGATTTATCACTACAGAAATGGAGAAAAGCCAGGAAAAAGATGAGTTACATAATGACATATGGCTGTAGATCATATAGCAGGCCTATTCTGCAAATTGTAACAAAACATGCCTTCGAATCTTAAAAACATACTACATACCTATTTTTAAGGAGTGTATCGCCAAGTCGTCCTTAACAATAGCTATATACATACCCAAGTGATCCTTAATAATTATATCGTATGTACCTAGTATAAATGTATATCATACTGGATATAATATAAAAAGAAACACCAAATTGTGAGTTTAAGTTGCATAATGCTTTATTATTTCCAGTATATTCAATATCGGCAAGATATACAATTTTCATGATTTTAATGCGTTTTTCGATATAACTGAAAAATCCACAGCTAAGATAACATTAAAGAGTTACAGAATAGGCCTGATATGAACACTTAACTAAAATATATTCAGCAATATTTTGTGTGTGTGTGTATGTGTGGATCACGATTTTTTAAAATTTAAAAATAGAATATGTACGTTTAATTAATCTCCAATATAGTATAAAAATTACTTCAAATATATTTATGCAAATATGAGCCAAAAACTATTGTCTTTCCTCTTGCGTTTTATACATTTATTAACTGAACCAGGAAGTTAAATAATTCATTAAAAATAAGAGTAATAATTAGAATTATAAATTTCTTTAAAACATCTAAAAATCGTACTGATATAAAAAATATTTTAACTATAAGGAAGGAAAAAAGAATTTGGCTCACAAATTATTTTCATAGCACAAGTAGACCCAGCTGTTTTTTATTTATTTTTCCGCACGCATATTTTAGACTAAAACATTTAAAAAGTTTATAAAAAGCTACAAGTGTTAAAAAAATACAGATCACGAAAAATAGAATGCCTCTCATATATTTTGTTGCTGGCTTTCAAATTATAGTCCTATCTGCTGTCCAAATTGCATGTCCACTAATATTTGAAAATCATTTTTAAGAAAGACCTCATTATATCCCTATATATATTTTATTACTTAAATAAATTATCGTAATTAATAAATATATTAAATAATGATCTCAGTACATTTTGAATAACATAACTTTTTAAATTTTCAATATAAGGGTAATGGATGATTAAATCGATTTTGTTTAGTGGTTATAAATATAACACGTAACATTAACAGCTGATAGGACTCGTCAAGATCAGTCTTACATCATACACATATTTGTAGAATCTAATATTTTGTAGCATTTACAATAAGTGTAGAACATGATATAAAATTTTATATGTAAAGTAACTATATAGTGTTATCGCTATCTTGTAGCTGAAATAATAATGTGCGAAAAAATATATCCACATTAATGTGGCGTTTGCATATTTATCACTCGTTCACTACGTTATTATCATATTGAAAATATATAGAGAAGTTAGGTGAATGGCTTTAGCTCTTTCTCTCCTTTCATCTATCTAGAGCACAAATGGAATTTTTCCTAACTCTCTATTCATCACACATATGAAAGTTACCACAGATCAATATTAAAAATATTACATTATCAAGTCCTATATGAACATTTGAATGAGTTTAAAAGCCAAGCCTTCAAATTTCACTCTAAAAGTACTTAAAAAGACACATATCACCTTTATAAGACTAGGAACTAATTCAATACTTGGTACAGTATATTTTTAATAAAAATATATTTTCTAGGAAAATATATTTTTTTTTAGGTATAGGAATATTGCTTGTAAAATATATATATATATATATGTGTGTGTATACATGTATATAAAGTTATTAGAATGAAGAGGAACTCTACATGAATAGAATTTGTTAGGTTCTGTGTATAACTAAATTACATTTTACGCATTTCACACAATTGCTATCACATGACATAATACTCATACTAAGTATAAAAATTAAAAAGTGAGGCTTAGCTTTCAATGTCAAACAAAGTAATCTAATTCCATCTCGGTACTATTCTTCACATAAATGAATAATTTCATACAGTACCTGTATGTGAAACATGAACTATATGGGGTTATCTGTACTATAGGCATGTCACACTTATTATCAATAGTTATAATGGTGTTTTGCAGAAAGCCTTCCACAATGATAATTTTGCTTTTAAAATTTAGAAAAATACACCATCTGGTCTACTCTGTTTTGCTACTTAGATTTACGTATCACTTTGATAAATTAATTCTAAATGCTGATAAACAACACAGATTAATTTTCCGTTGCATGATGCATTACATTTTTTTGCTACTTGCAAATTATCTCATAACATATATTTATATATATATAATTAGATAATTGTAATTTGCTCTAACGTGAAACATTGGAAACCCATTACTTTATTTTAAATGACATCCTATGTCAATATCATACTATCACAATTCTGGAATTCATGAAGGAAGATATTTTGATGCACAAAACATCATAAACACTTCAATTAGCAAGAAGCAATAATAATGGCAGAGACAAATGCTTTAAGCCAGTTTTAGCTCAAGACACAAGATCGTTTCGGTTTTGATTTTTTCTCTGGTATGGATTGAGTAGGAGCACAAGGTGTTGACGGAGTTGCAGGAGTTATTGCAGCTGAGTCTTTTATGCTTGGAGGATCTTCCAGCTTATCTGCCAATTCCTCTGCACTATTTACTTCCAACTAGGATCGCAGTTATATAATACAGAGATGGCAGTTATATATTTATGTAAATATATTTAAAAAATTTTTAATAGCAAGAAATGATAAATAAATAAATAAATAAGTAGTACATAATAATATTAGACTTAGAAAAGCATATATATATTATCGGATTATGTTTGCAATTATTATTACGAATACAAGAGAGAAGACACAAGAGAAAAAAAGTATATAGATTTCTATTGAGGCATACTAGACTTTAGAAACAGAATACAGTCAAACTACGCTAGATTTGTATTAAAAATGAATATCTATATCACATATATATAATATTGATAAAAATTTTCAACTATTATTTAATGAGTATGCCCATTTAATTGAAATATATGACCCTCAAACTCAAAACAATAATTGTGCTAAAGAAAAATATTTACATAATGGATCAGAGTTAGAGAGTTACAGTGAATTATTAAGATATTCATAATACTAACCTTTTTTATTATGGTTACTCCTAGAGACTGAATTAAATCAAGCAGAGGCGCTTTGCACGAGGAATATAACATCCTTTCTTTAATACTGCAATTATATCCTGGCATGCTATATATGAAAACTGAAAAAAGAAAGAAAAAAATTATTTCTTACACTACACTAGGTATGTAAAATAGCGGTATATTTATTTATCGCGCTTACCTATGCTCTCTGTGTAATCTCCTTCGTGAGTGTGCTTGAAATTATAAAGATGATATCTAGCAGCATCGGATGGAACTTTAGTAGGTAATTTATCCAACGAAACATCACAGGCTGTGACTAAATGTATCTTTTCCTCTTCCAATTCAATTTTTAATTGGATATATTCGTGAATCCCTTTGCCCAGTTCCGTGATGGCTTGCTTGGCTTCATCCGTTACTGGGAAAGCCACGCCGCTCAACGTTTGATGTCTCGTTTCAACGTTGTAGTCCGTAGTCGCGGTGGTCTTCTTCAATTCAGCTAATTCCTCCTCCGCCGTTGTCAACGGTACAGGCGCTGTATCATTTCTCTTATGTTTGTGATAACCATCTAATGTAATATCCTCCGGGACGGTGCCGTGTAACTCTTCCTTTATTGAGGCTGTACCAAATTCCTGCTTCAGCGTAGCCTTAGTGGAGGCATAAAGCATCTTCTGCCGTACCGGCGCCGTATCGGGAGACCAGGATATAAATAACCAATCGTAGCCGGAATCTGGTGATTTTGTGTCCAATCTATAAAGGATATAAGCCGGTTGATTCTCCACAATCAGTGGCTTGATCATCTTATCATAGTCGTCTTGCCATTTGTTGATTGGCTTTAAACTAGAAGCTGGAGTTAGTTCCTCTGGAAAATGAAAAAATAGATATTAGAGATGTCATGCTCCTGTTTCGATCTTCAAATCTTACAGCGGAATAAACGCTGTGAGATTCGATAAAAAAATTTTCTTGCTGCATAATCCAGAGCTCACCATTCTCTATCGAAATCTTTAGCACTCGTATCTTTCCGTCACGGCATTTCGCGAACAATTTCTTCAATGCATCATTGGCTAAAACAAATCGAGCATTATCGACTTTACTAATAAAAGGAATTGACAATAAAGGTTGAAAAGACTCTCTTATCGATTCATTAAAATTCTTCGTCGTGGCGATGCACATCACGCTTACGCACGAAGAAGCACGCTTAATTACCTTTGATTCCTGTCTGGTGTGACATTATTTCACAAGGATCTTCGTTGCGCTGCTTGTCGTCACGTCGGAGTACGTCGGCCGTCGACGTCGACCACGTTCGAGAGTTCTTTCTTTCTATGTATTTCTATCCGCCGAAGTTTTCCCGAGAGAGGAATCACCCGATTGCCAAGTGTTAGGCCGAGAACATACGGAAACACTCGGACATGGTAAACGACGAACGAATTGACCAGTCACAATATCGTATCTTCTCGAGAAAGTAGGTTAGTCGAGGAAGACGTTCTACTCCGATAGGTGGATCTGCTTATCTCTTCAAGTGTCATGTGTATCTAGCTTTATAAATCAAGTATGCATGCATCGGTATGTATCTGACATTCTGGCGGACGTTGTTCGAGAAGGTGATAAGATCCGATAACAGAAGCGAATCTTGATCGAAAAAGTTGTCGACCTATGCATTCTTGGATAATGATTATCAAGAAACAAATATGTTTATATCAATAAATCTCGTATATGTATACATATATGTTAATACTAAAAATTTTCCATGGCACGCGCGCGCTGCATTACATTAGACTAGAGTGCTGCGTCAGCTAATTTTAGAATAAATTTAATAGGTTTTAAATTTAGATTCTTGTACACGCGAGAAAAGTTAAGAGATTTCTTCTCGACGAGTCTCGGAACGCAGCGAGACTCTTTGAAAGCGCGACAGGCTCTCGTCCAGCCGTCCACGGATATGATTGTGATATGCGCAAGTTCATTGTGTGTCGCGCAGTGAGTACAAGTGAGCACAGATGACAGCCGAGTGATTACTAGTATATGAAGTATCGAGATGAATTTGTGCAACGTGCCACCCGCGCATGATGGCATAAGAGTGATTTTCGATAATTGGAATACCTACACGCGCGTTGCTCGATAACTCTCGTCATCTCTCGATCGTCGCTTAAAAGTCTCTCGGAGCAGCGAACTGCAACTCGCGCCGCTCGCGCGCTCCGCTCCGTTAACCGCTTAACGGTGGGTGCTTTCCAACAAGAAGAGCCTGGTGTTACACAGTGTGACACAGAGAGACACTGTAAAATATAGTAATTGGAACACTAAAGTTACCAAACACGACCACTAGAGAGCGTAAAAGACTGACTAAAGAAGGAAGAACACGAGCGAGAAGCAAAACAACGAGCGCAAATTAATTATTTCGTAACAATCGTAACGAATTGTTATTCTTAACTACGGTAAATTTCATATATGGATTATATCGACACGTTGATA
>NW_012027209.1:16536-65905 GCF_000956235.1 Wasmannia auropunctata
GTAACCAGTAAGTACCACACTTGAAAAAATAATTTTTTGCTCGACGTATTGGCACTACTGATGTCCGACACGGCAAAACTTAAGATTAAGTTGTGTTTTGCAGTGTCGATCTGTGTTTCTCTGTGTCATAGATGGAAAGCACCACACTAGACACTGTGTCACACAGTGCCGCCTGTGTCTCTTGTTGGAAAGCACACGGTGTCTGCTAACGCTCGCGTTATTGCGCACGCGTGGAATTCGTCTTTCCATCTGGGAGCGCTAGTCTGACGTATCCTGGACGGCGGATACAGCGAGACCTATACGTCAAAAGGTACGAGCGGTCGTGTATTTTGAAGGGGTTTCCACTTTAACCTCTCTCTCTCTCGACTGAGCTGGATTTGGCCGTACGAAATTCAATATGCTGGCCCTCATCAATCGGATCTTGGACTGGTTCAAGTCCCTCTTCTGGAAGGAAGAGATGGAACTCACTCTCGTTGGTCTTCAGTACAGTGGAAAGACTACCTTCGTGAATGTCATAGCGGTACGTGAGTCATGGATCTCTATCTCTCTATTTATCACGCCGCGAGTCGTCCTCGCGAAACGTAAATGTCGACATCGACAATTCTTGAGACGCAAGGTCCGCGAAAGGACTCTGCCTGTACGTGTGTCGCAATATGCCTTGGTTAGATTCAATAATCCCTTCGAAGTAACTCCGTCGCTATTAACGTACGTACATCGTACATACATCCGTATACGCCCTTATGTCAAATGATTTAACATACGATTGTCGATATATAATCGCAACTGACTATGATATATCATTAAATTGTGTTGCCACAATTGTTTTTACGTCTCTTTTCTCCTACTTTCTCTTTATTTCTCTTTTTTTTGCAAGTCGGATTATTATTATTATATCGCGGATTTATAGTAAAACTTGATTATTTCTGCATTGCATTTACAACTTGAATGTTTCCAATAAATAAATTGACAAATTTGAAAGATAAATTTATTTATGCCAAATTTGAATATGCTTATTCATAGTACATTTGCAGTTGTAATCCTTGTTATCAGATTTACTAATGATAATTGTACCTGTCATTGTTCTTGGAACATGGGCAACTAACAAAGATAATTCTCTTTTCTATATTCAGTCTGGGCAATTTAGCGAAGATATGATACCGACTGTAGGCTTCAACATGCGTAAAATAACCAAGGGCAATGTTACTATAAAAGTATGGGACATTGGTGGTCAACCGAGGTTTAGATCCATGTGGGAGAGATATTGTCGAGGAGTAAACGCCATCGTTTACATGGTGGATGCAGCCGATTCAGAGAAGATCGAGGCGAGCCGCAATGAATTACACAATTTGTTGGATAAGCCACAATTGTCTGGGATACCAGTATTGGTTCTGGGTAATAAAAGGGATCTACCTCATGCATTGGATGAGAATGGACTTATAGAACGAATGTAAGTTGCGCGTTTAGCTGCGTGTAATATTTTACAGCGATATGCAGATACAGATATACAATATGGCAATATTTGTTCCAGGAATTTATCTGCGATTCAGGACCGTGAAATTTGTTGCTACAGTATTTCGTGTAAAGAAAAAGACAATATCGATATTACGTTACAATGGCTCATAGCGCATTCAAAAAGTGGAGTTCGTTAATACTCTTAAAATATCCCACTTGTTAGTATCGGCGAGTCTTTGATACTGATAACAGTATTGGGATCAATTGTGAAATGAGCGCATTGAGCAAACTTTGTTCAAAACTGAGTCATTATTGTAGAAAAACTACTTGAGCTTTAGCTGATCTAAGTTGGATGGTGCGAATATATGCCATGATAAAATTTAAAAATCATGCTTGTATGCCAAGAATATGCTCGTGTGAATTATACCGTAAGGCACTCATTTCTCACGAGCACCTTAATAATAAGGAACAATTTTTTATAATTTCGTTTTAGGTAAGTCCAAGAATATATTCCAATACTTAATAACAAATATAATTAGTATCTCTGTATTTTCTATGATTGCCGCTATTGTGTAAAGCTGAAATAATACCGACATAATCGCAGTTAATTATTGTGATATTATAGTCTAGATGTCGATATTCTGATTTTGTCTTGTACCCTCGAAAGATACCAAACGTTTCATGTATAAATTAGAAAAAATTGTAGCTATTACGAAAAACACACACGCGCAAAGATATCACTATTAATTAAAATATACTATACTATGTATATATATAGACATATATATATACATATACATACACACACCTCGAAAAACTTTAATAACAAATAAAAACGATGTATTGCAAACATCATCTTTGTTTCTTCTTACTTCAAGAATGTGATAATCCTGAGTCGGATGCTATTCTCTTATGTTTATGTAAAATTATATATATATATATATATATATATATATATATATATATATAAAGATGTATGCGATAAGACATAAATATTTATCAAATATTTCGCGAAGGTAATAGAGAAAAGAAGGTTAATGACGTGATGACAGTAATGGAAACGACACAAAAACAATTCGAGAACAATTCATTGCGAGAAGTATAAATTCTATTATAAATGTCTAAAAGAATTAAATTGCACAATAGAATAGATAGATTTTATTTACTCTGCAGCGATACCAGGAAGTTTAAACGCTCGCACATTTTCTTCGTTATTTATTCTATAAATTGGTTTCTTTTCATTCATTTCTATCTATATATAAAGTTTATATATAATACGCTTAAATTTCCCTTAATCCACCTTTCTGTGGTTATCGGTTCAAATTGCTTCTAACAAAATGTTTCTAAATAACTCTGTCCGATTGGCTGCACTTGGTGACATAATTATAAAATTGTCACAGAGATGACATAATTTTAGCTGCTCAGTGTATTGTGTGTTACGTTGAAACACTTCGATATTTGTATCGAATTCAAAGTACACATTTTTTAGAGATCGTTACAATACAATTTTTTAAAATAGTGTACTGTATAGGGAGGGGAAGAGCTTTCCTAAGTTCAATTTGCTGAAATAAAGTTTCAGCTAAATTGAATTACGCTTATATGACAATATGGTATTTCATTTTCTAACGGTGTTCGTTACAGCCAATTTTTGTTATATATTTATTTACTGTACATGACTCACTCTCCTTTAAAAGTGGTCACAATAATATGTATTAAATTGCCCGCGAAAGATTAGTTACATATTACAGCAGAAAAAAAGATCATGTCCTCGAGATCTCGTCAACGATTTGCGGATACATGTACATGATAAAGATAGAAACGATTATTGTGTCTCTTATTTTATAATGCGTATGTTACAATACAGAATCATGGATGGAATGATACGTTTCCATCTTTCGGGGACAGAAAATATGCTCATACATACAGACAGTTACATTTACGGTTAAGGTCCAAAAGTCAAGTATCATATAGAAATACAGGATACAGAATACTGGATAATTTTATACGAAACGCGTTGTTGTAAAGATAATACAGACAATATTGAGAAAATAAAATAAAATAAATGTGAAAATATAGTAGAATAATATTCTTTATAGAATTTGAAGACAATACTCTTGTCTGTTAAATTCGATTAAGAATATCGTACTATTATAATTTTTCTATAACTTTTCACAAACAGAATATTCTGCACGAAACTGGAAAATATTTTAATGATAGACTTTTTTGATGTAAGATTGAAATTAATGTTTCTGTACTGAAGATCGTTGAGAAGGAATATTTTTAAAGTGATCAAAATTCTAAGAATTGTATTTAAGATATATGACTATAATATGAACAGACAACTGATGTACTGAATAGTTTTAATCTTCAATTGATTTTAAATAAACTTTAGCAGGATTTGATACTTAATTATAACGATATTTAATACTGAAAATTGTTATAATTAAGAGCATCTTATATAATTTTCGCAAAAAAAAACCGGTTTTAAAACATCTAACTTTCAAATACTTCCCAGTGTTGTTTACATCCTGCATTATTACGGTCTGTCTTTACATTGATTATGATTTGATTTAAAATTAACTCATTAAGGTCCAGTTGTAATTGTAGTTACTATTAGTTTTTGTTTGGTTTTCAGATATTTTATCAGAAAATAGATAAGATTTCTACACAAAAATTTCTATGCTAAAGTATATTGCTCTGGGTTATTCAATAAATCAAGATACGAAAATTTCATTTTAAAACTTACAGGAAACTATGGGCTTTAATGAGTTAATCTCTCAAATTTGTTGGATATCTATTGTAACTTTCTGTTTAATCATTGTATGTTACATTTGAATATCCATAAAATACATATATTTGCATCTATATGCATATATGTATATATGCATTTGTCATAAGCTATATCTACATATATATGCATACATGCCATTTATTTACATAAATTCGGAAAGAAGATACTATATGCTTTTTCTCTTTTTCCTTTTTCTGAAAAAAAAAAAAAAAAAAAAGACGTTGGAACTTTATAAATTCAATTATACATGTATCCGTATATAATACTTTACAGTTACAAGTCTATACTTGCGTGAAAAGATACATTTTTTTCTTACATAATAATGCTATCATTAATAATATTCAAAATTCACTGTTTTTGATCCTTTTATATCTATCTATTCAATCTACGTCGTGTATCCGCACTTCGTATACATTTACACGAAGATATTGCCACATAATTAATAAGCAATAATGAGTCGATGATAACTTCCTTACAATCTCTTTTGTTGCGCATTATGTTCCGCCGAATAAAACGATTAAAAACTTGTTAATTTATAAATTATTATATTGGGTGTTCACATGCAGAATTGACGAAAAATGGTCATATAGTTTTATGATCCTGGACACAAAATCCCTTCCCCGACAAAAATTTCGAGGAAGATTAACATTTTTGTATCTACTAAAAAAAAAAAAAAAAAAATCGCCATCACATTTCATAAGAAATTACGTTATGCCTCCACTTTTCGCCAATACCGGAACACTTCCTATACTTGATTTTATCATAATCATTGCACAGAATTATCTTCCTATTTTATACAAGGTGACATGATTCTATATATTTAAAACTAGATTTAACAATAGCACATTGTGGATTATTCTACTATGACTAGTTTTTATGCATCACTAGACTTCATTCAAAAGATTTGTTATATAAGAAAACTCGCATAGTATTCGTGCTTAAATCAATTTTTTTGTCATATTATGTGCATAAGAAATGTTTAAATATCTGTCACAATTATGTCTCATCCGACATCCTTTTCTTCATATATAGTTATGGCATATTCCATTTCTTGAAATATATGTGCATATATACACATATGTGTAATATATGTATATATTATATACTACAATGCTCGAATAAAGGAACCTGTATTTAGTACATTGTTTGGTACAAACATTATTTGAAAGTTTCTATAAATGTTTCTTACACGCATACATATCTCTTTGATTCGCACCTACACGCATATACTCATATACGCAGTTTCCCAAATTCTCTGCATATCCTTTCATCTATAGATTCCCTGATAAATTTGGGATGCATTTTTCTTAATGAAAATTTTGTGATTTTTTTTAACATTCAATTTTAAATATTTTTAATAATAATAAAAATAAAAATGCAATGTATAACTTTATATATATTAATTTCTAAATAAAATTAATATAATTTAATAATACTCATAAATATCAGTTTTCAATTTAAATTTATTATTTTACTCTACATACTTATATGTATATATATGTATATATTTACATCCCTGAAGCTAATTTGAGAAAATCCCTGACTTTTTAATTATTTACAGTTCAAGAATTAAAAAACCTTTTTTATTTCAAATTAATCTAAAGATCTGTAGATGAAAGATAGTACAAGGAAGCTGAGATCATATACATTTACAGGATATCTCAAAAGCATTAAAAATTCTTTTAATGACATGTTCTTTAGCCAATTTAGTAAGCTGTTGAAGAAAAAAGAAAAAAACTAAAACCAAATGGAACTATATTCTTTAGTTAATTTCAGACAGAAAATATATTTTGATGGAATTTTAATTTGAGGCCTAATCACAAAAATATATAATCCAAAAATTAAAGAAATTGTAATAAATGGTTATTTACTTTTATATTTTTTTGCTAAGGAAAACACGATTTTTAATTGGCTCAAGGATCTGCTATTAAAAGGATTTCTGATGATTTTGCAACATCTCGTATATATGCGAAAAAATTGCGCATTTTGTTGACTTTAATAATGGGCTATTAAAGAGACTAGTATATCCGGCCCGAATTTTATAATTATTCTAGAGCCACTTCATTAAACTCATTTTTCTCTTGCAATAGTAAATAATACCTATTATCCATGCTTTCTTATATTATCCAAAAACTCATTGTTATTATTACGTGATTTATGCTCATTGCAAGATAGCAATTCTAAATTATTAATAATTTAAAGTACGCTCATAAATCAGTATAATTTTAATTAATAAATTATCGAGCATTCATTCCTTTAAGATATAAAATATTCGCATTATTTTAACAAATAAAATATGTTTCAGTGTACAACAGTAGTTGTAATAATAATTATTATTACAACAAAAATATGTTTATATATTTTTTTATAGCTACTACTAATAAAATTATAAATCTTATAAAAGCTGTCTCTACAGGATATTTTCTATAATACGAATAAATCATTCAAATAAGTGTATTTGAGACTTTCGTGCAAAAAAATTCTATTAGATTTAATAACATAGAATTCTGATAACATATAAAAAAACATGTGCTATGCATAAATTATGCAAATTCAACAGATATAAAAAAAGGAAATAAATATATAATACCGTAGAAATACTAAGTTTAAAGATTTAAAGATACTTTGAATGTTCATACTGCAACATAAATGTGACAAGTGTTATAAATAAAGAAAAGATATAGTATTAAAAAAAGCGACTATGCCGAATCAAGATTATTATACTGCTTGCACACTGAAAGCAATCTCATGTACACTTTTATTCAGTTTACTGAATAACTTATTGAGCATATACCCCAAAAATAATTAGAAAGATGTCTTTTGAGGAATTTACTCAACAAGTTGAGCAGTTAATTAAAGCGACATTATTTGAATATGCATTCACAGACAGTTACATTTTTCGCACGCTAAATGAATAGCTATGTTCTGTATCTTTGTAGATATGCATTTTTTGCTAAAATTTTCATGTGTCCGACGACATATTTTTATCAGAAAAATTGCGTATTGCGGGCGCTCCAAATGATATCACATTCTCAGATGGTTGAGCAGTAAAAGCCTTCTCAATCCTAACATAAACTGAGGCTATTTGTCATTTTGAACATCAAATCTCACGATTCTCTGCTAGCAACCGTTGCATCAGGTATTGGCCAATAACGGCGGCATCTATAATTACAGAAAATTTACATCTATAATTACAGAAGAGAAATTATATGCGGTATCATTAGTTAATTTTACGTAGTGACAGATATCTATCCAGTTAAGGAAGAATGTGTATCAAATTTCTGGCTTTAATACTCGTACAAGTGTCAGATACATGTGCGCAAATATATTCACCTAGCATGATTTTCTGCTATTTGAGGTGGCAACGATGTAGGCGGTGGTGGTGGTTGAGGAGACTTTGGCGGTCCACTACTGTTAGAATCACTTTCACTGCTCTCTTCGGATTTTTTACCAGGCTCCCGCAAAAGATGCGAAGGTACTCCCCTGGGAGAAAGTTTCGGTAATACTTCAGATTGCGGTCTCGTTTTATGTTGCGGTCTTTGGAACTGCAGATTCAGCTGACTAGCGTCTGTCACATATTTTTCACTTTGTCTTCGACGGCGCAAAGCGGGCGTACATCCAGTTAAATTTTCGTCTTCGGCAGAGCTGGCTGAAGTTAAAGGTGACATGATTGGTCTAGCGTCAGATAACGGCATGCGACGGCAATGTGCTGGCGCTTCCGCATGTGCTGTCAATGGTTTACCTCTGACAGCTAAAATTTGCGAATGTTAGTACGGAGAGGAACTAACATAAATTAATCTAACAAAATTAATAAAAAACATCAAATTAATTTCACATATTATATAATATACACACACACACACACACACATACACACACATCCTCATTTTTTAAATACAAATCATAGTCTTCTAGACTAATCTCTCTTTTATTTATCAAAAATTATTTCTATGTAATAGATGGCTGAATTCTTTTGGGATATTTAAAATTCGTGCACATTTTATTATTACATAATATTTTGTACAATTACGAAATGTTAATATTTTTTACTTTGAGAAAATAACGATTTGTAAGATTTATTCACGATATTTATGATATGATAATGTGAAACCAAAATTTTTTTAAAGCAAAAAGTAAATTATATATAATTTAATAAGTAGTTTCCTATTATATAATTATTTTCTCCAGATAAAATTGTTTTAAGATATAATAGTAAATTTTTGTATTACATTGGAGTTATATTAGTATATCATAAGAACTTTTCTCTAATAACAATAATATAGTGCAAATAAACAATCTTTAAAATTATTAAAATAAAACATCATATAGTAACAAATCAAAGCGTTTAAAGCATAGCTTTTTCAGTATGTATCTGCAGTGATACATCGCTTTCTTTACCAAATTTTTAAGAACAATGTACGTCGTGTCAATTTTCATCATTCTACATGTTGCAAACAATGAAATATACATATTATAGGCATGTGTCGATATCATTAAAAAATTCTCTGTATTATATTAGTTTTACTAACTATTTTCTTTTTCCTTAGTTGCGGTCGCGGGCACGGGTAGCTTTTCTATGTCACTTCCAGTTCCCGCCTTGATATTCGGGGTGTTAGTCTCGGGCGTCGATTCGGATAGCGAACACCTTGGACTTTTAACAGGAACCGGTATTTTACTATGAGCGATGTACGTCCTACTAGATGTTTCCTTCTCTTTATTGTCCTTATTATCACGAAGCGGTACTGCGTTTAGTACAGTAGTCGAGGCAGTAGTGACATTAATCGATTCCTTTTGCAAAGTCACATTTGCTACCGGTCGATTCTCGGTAGCGTCGTAATATATCGATGGTTCTTCTGGTCCTGGATTAGGACTAGCCGGGCTACCCGCCGTGCCGTTCGTTAATTTCTCTACAAATTTAGATAATGCAACTATTTGCATTTATAAAGCGCAAAATGGATTGCAGCTCTGCGACTAACGCACTAATTCACTTAAATCAATAATAGATGTGAAAAAGAACAATCGATCACGTACTTTGTAACGGTTCCCTGTCGGCACTAGTTTGCACAATTGTAGCACCACCAGTTGCATCTACCACTCTAATTTCCAATCTACCCGCTACAGCTTCTTCCTCTTCTTCTCCTCTAGGAGTGTTAGATATTGCATCAGGGAAAGCTACTGCTGGTAGACTAGGTCTTCTGACTGGTGCGGACTGTCTCGGTTCATCGTATCGAGTGGCAATATTCCTCATAACATCAACTTTATACATCAAATCATCAAATGCTGCTTGCTGAACCTATTATCATCGAAATACGTAATAGATACGTATGTGCAAGTGCAATCGGTTGTGAGACCACATATATTAGAATATAATACGAACCAAAGGAGCTTCGAGATAAGCTCGAACATGTGGCGCTAAAACTGGGACACTCCAAGCTCGCGGAAGTGCCCCTTGCAGTTCTGGATACTTTTCGATACCCGCGATATTTAAACATCTATGCGGCACCGCCGGCTTCGGAGAATCTTCGCTTATTTTAGACAATGCTGTGGGCATTAAAGACTGCTGTTGACACACATTTGAGGTATTTGATTGAGCTGCAGTGGATTTTGTATCCAATTGTTGTGAGCCCTCGACGATACCTGTGGACTGTATATACAAACTTGGTTTAAATTTCGAGCATCGCTTGAGCATTTTCATACAACATATGCTCCTGCCAATCTAATCTTTTTATTAAAATGAGAAAGAATTTTTACTTGTGGTGGTATGGATGGAACGTTCATCCCTTTGTGCTCGGGGCTCTGCAAATTTTCGCCCTTCCACTCGTTATCAGTCTCTTCGGAATCGTCAAATTGTGACTTCCACTGCGAGGCCAGAGTTAATCCTCCACCGCCTTTGGTCACTTGCTGCAGGGCAGA
The DNA here is from genome assembly GCF_000956235.1 of Wasmannia auropunctata. NCBI lineage: Eukaryota > Metazoa > Arthropoda > Insecta > Hymenoptera > Formicidae > Wasmannia > Wasmannia auropunctata. The sequence continues at coordinate 26,693 of NW_012027209.1, forward strand.
CACGTTGTCGTCGTCTATTTGTGCAAATTGCGTAATAGAACAATCACGTACTGCTGACCGTCCGCTTCTTACTTGTTGTCGGCTGTCTGCTCTCCTTCTAGGTTCTCTTCTGAGAGGTTCTCTTTGTTCAGTTACCTGAAAATTTCCAAATATACAATTCGCTTGACTGTCAGCTGTAATGTAGGGATAATAATGCACAAATCTGTTACGTTAAATATATATATATAGATCGCGCGCAACTCACCGGGCTTTGATTTCCAACATATTTGGTATTAGTTACATCGTAAGAACAATAGGAAGCGTCAACTTCCGTTTGTATACGAGGGCTCGGTAATTCACCGGACGTTCCCTCGGGCGTAGCGATGCGCAAACGGGCGAGAGTAGCGGGCAACGTAGCGCCACTCGCCGACTTCCTAAGTGGTGCTGTTGCATTTGTTACTGTTTTAAGGCGAGAGACCTCGGATGCGGAACGCGCGGAAGCCATTAATGCGTCTCCTTCGTTATCTACCTGCTTTTCTACTGGCGTAGGGACTTGAGATTCTACTGCCATCGAAACTGCACGTCGTTTTTTGGGAGATCCTACGCAATGCGAAATAATTATTATGTAATAAGGATAAAATAAATTATTACACACATATACATACATACATATATATATATACATATATATATATATATATATATATATATATATATGTGTATATATATATAGATAAACCTGTACAAACCTTGGGTTGGCAAAGGTGGCATAGTCTGTTGCGCGACTTGTTGATGCGTATTATCCGTCGTTGGTATTGTGGCATTGCAATTTTTATCCCTACCATGATTGCTGATAGCTGCTGCAAATGGCACTGGAGAACCTTCCATTCCACGTTGCCTGTTTCTTCTATATATACTTTCGTAATCCAATTGTGCCTATGTCAAATAAATATATACACGATAAAAAACGGGGTTTGTGCTTTTAAAAGTATAGATCTTAAAAAAAAAAAAACAAGATTTTTATATTTCTCACATCTAACTCCTTTCTGTTGTCCGGTTCCACATTCTCTTGGTTATTCGTATCTACGTTCGTAGTCGGAGGCTGATTGAGGGTAGTAGCTGTAGTGAGAGGGGGTGGTAAAGCTACTGCAGGTAATGATCTAGTAGTTGATAAACTTTCATTAGCTATTAACGGCCTTTCCCAATCATAGGGATCGTTTGGCTTTACACCTCTACGTTTCATACATCGTTCAAATAGACCAGCCAACATACCGTAATCTGGTTTATCTGCATACTCCAAGCTCTACAAAAGTATACGAATGTTTTGTGTTATTAAAAAGCTGAAGACTTTGTTGCATAATTAAGTAAATAATATTTGAGATTACCTGAATGTGTTCTAAAAAAACTCGTAGATCAGATGGAAGATGTTTTAAAAGTAATCGATGATCGTACTTCTCTTTCATGAGACCCACCTAAACACGAGTTTATTTTAATATAATGCATCTCTAATTATACATAAAACTATCTACTCCTGTATCTTACAACTACGTTAAAATTTCTCAGACTTACTTGTTCTTTATCTTTTATTTTTCGCCATGGCAGTTGTCCATTAACGAATTCGACTAGCATATAAAATAATGACCATAAATCATCGTGTCGGCCCATCTCTTTATTTTTGTGTGCATTGACTGACGCGTATCGGACGGTTCCTCTAAATCCCGCGGCAGCACGAGGCGGTCGCACTTCTCCCGTACTGGTCGTAAATTGTCGAGCTAGACCGAAATCTAACATATATACTAGCCTGGAGTTGTAAGGATGGCGACCAATTGAAAAATTTGACTGTAAAACAAAATACGTTTATGATAATACAATTGTGACATAAGGCCTGTTTTTCATAGCTGAACTAGTCGACAGTTTATCTTTCTCTTTCTACATTGGAAGAAAAAAGATAAACTAGTGAAACTCTAAAGTAGTGCAGCCGGTTCAGCTCTAAAGAACAGGCCTATATTGTCAGATAATAAAAGTGTAAATCCTCAATCGTGATAGAACCGCTCTGGCTATATGTAAACAGCAATGCGTGAACCCATACTTACGGGTTTAATATCTCTATGCAAAAATCCCACTTGATGAATACTTTCTATAGCTTTCAAAATTTGAAGACCAAGACGTAATGTAGTAGAAAGTGAAAAAGCTCCTCGTGGTTGCGCCCTGCGCAATTCAGCCAAGTTCTTCCCTTGTAATTGCATTACGACATAATTAAATCGATCGTTACGTCCACAGCCAATAAAACGGCAAACATGATCTTTACCTAGAACAGTAAATTTTTATGATAAAGTAAAATCCAGGAAACATCTGACTCAGTTTTATGAATACAAATATCTCTTTTAGAGATTTTTCTACTAACCCTGTAATTTTTTTAGTACAGCTACTTCCATCTTTAAAACTTGTTTCGGCTGCCGTGCAGATTCAACTTTAAGGGCAACTTGTTCCTTCGTCATTAAATCAAGACCTTCGTAAATTTCACCAAATCCACCGCCACCTATTTTTCTCATCTATATATTCAAGACACATATTTTTGTTAAATATAATTACAACTGGCCCATATTACCTATTTCCTATTCGATACGGAATATGATTTGATTTGATCTTTTTAAAACATTTCTCTTGGTAACAGCGGCAAGTACATTATCAATTTTCTTTGAGTACACATGGGAAAGATTATAAAAACAAGCTTACAACTTTCCAACGTTCCTTGACCACATGGCCGGGTTGCAGCAGATCTTCGCTCGTCATAGTTATATTATTATTTTGATCCGTGCTTTCGTCGCCTACATTCCTTAACGCCAAATCCTCGGTATGATTCGCGGGCCTGAAAACGCAAGTGACAGATTATGTCATAAATATACCTTATATGTGTAGACGTAACACGCAGCGTGCTCGCGTGAGTCGCGACAGCGTTCCATCACCGTGCCGCCGACGATGTAAGCTGTCAATACACATGACGCATCTCGAATACGATACGAATACGATTACGTTACGATTTTAACCTGAAATGACGTTTGACAAAATTGGTCGATACGCGCCCTGTGCTAGGCAGCCATGATTGCGTGCGAGAGAAAAGTGTCGCTGGTTCGATGTCTTGTTATTCGGTCCTGAAGCGAACCTCCATATCAAGCGATCTTTCGATCGCTCGCAACTTGGCTCTTTTTCTCTCCCCCTCTCTCTCTCTCTCTTCCCTCTCGGCTTTAGCGATCGTTACATTCGTTACTCCACGTTACTCTGCCAGCGTGACTCGACTCGCCGACCGACGGATGTCACGGGAATCAATTGAGGCTGTCGTCGGGCACACGTACACTCTCGATTCTTTTTCGCAATTTCGTTGTTGACCGGAGATGCCGACGACGACGACGACGAGTCGACGACGGGCGACGACCATCGTTGACGATCGACGCGAGGCGTGACACAAAAAGTGATCTTTTTTTTTCTCTCGCCACCTACGACGAATTTTAATTGTCGCGTCGCGACGAGGAAACGCGCTTTTCGCCGAGACACCGCCGCGCGTATTCACTCCCGACCCGATCCAAATATATATACAATAGTACTTTATTTTTACTAACAATGTCGTCTGCTAGAGACACACACCGCGCTCACACAGCGACAGCACGACGTTACTCTCGTGCGCGACGTACCCTCGGCCGCCGTCGGCGGACGACCGTCGCACAACGCGCGCGCACACCACGACTTCCTTCACAATCCCGTCGCCGCCGCCATCCTCGCTTGTAAGGGGGCCGAGGGGCTGCCGTTCGCGCAATGGTCTCTCGCTCGGGTCGCCCCGTGTGGCCGATCACTCGCTTCTCGCGACCGGGCCCGACGACGAGTGTCCGCCGCGGCTGCTGTAAAAGTTCCCGTCAAGTGCCGTCAGCGGGACGGCCATCTTTCGATTTCGCACCGCACGAGAGTCGTAGTGCGCGAAATCGCCGGGAGATAGCGCGCGGTGTACGGCGAATGACGATCGATGCACACTTGTGTCGCTTGTGCGTGCTCTGCCTGTCTCTCCGCTCTCTCGCTCCTTTCCTCAGTTCTCTCCTTCTCCTTTTCACTGTCACGCCCGCGCCCACTCGCGCTCGCGCCAGCAGCGTCTCTCTCTCTCTCTCTCTCTCTCTCGCTCGCGCGCGCCCTGTTTATTATTGCAGGTTATTATCTCTCGTAGATCTTGCGTTCTCTTATCGCGCGCGCATCAAAGTTCCGCATGGTTAAGTAAAAGCGCTTCGGCGCGGCAACGTCTCCTTTCATGGCGCATCATGGAAAAGAAGATCGCGCGCTTCCAGCTCGTAATTTGCATGGGTAGGCCGTATTACAAATATAACTCGCAAGATTCGAATTCATATAATGCATATACCTCTCCTCCATGAATCAATTGAAATTAATTATGTTATCGTTTTATGAGCGCTTGTTTGTTTACAATTGAATCGTATTTAATTTTTAGGCAAAACTTTAGGAACGCTTGACTATAATTCGTAAGAATATAATCGGTCGCAAGCGGCACGTACACGGCGCATTCTTTCGCGCTGTTATTTTAAGAAGATCGGAATTTTTTGTAACAAGACAGCGGTGTGCAAGCATACGGTATGGTATTCTCTACTTACATGTTATATACAGCATAATATAATTTCTAATTAAAGATTTGATTGCCGATTATCATTATAATTAGCTAGCTGTTACTATAGCTACGTGTAATTAAAAAGGCAAGATCTCTTATAATTACAAAATAATTATGGGAAAATACTCGTCATTTCTGAACAATTTGTACTTTTAATTCGCATTAAATTCTTTATTATTACAATTGTACGGGCTGAATAAAAAAAAAAATCTTTCGATTTCAACGGCGCGATATCCTTCGGTTATATTAAGGCGTAAAGCACTTATAAAATTTTGACCGCTCGCTCGCGGCTCCCTTTGCTAGAGGGCATAATTTAAGTTTAAACGTCTATTTTTAAACGGCCCCACTCGGCATATAATACTCCGAGCAGCATATCTTCCTCCGCGCCAGACAACTTTTCCAACTTGTTTCCATTTTTCTCTCACTCCGTCTTCTTATTCCGCATGTATCAACGAGCCAACATCTACGCGTAAATAAGAATAGCCTGGAACGCGGAATACTTCGATTATCATTCAATTTAAATAAGTAATAGCGATAAAGCATATAGACGTTTATATCGTTACCTATTTACTTGGATTATGTATACGAATAGAATAATCGCGATAATTCGTAAATCCACACGTAAATTATACATGTACGACCGACTTAAGTTATCGAATGGTAACACGATTTTTTAAAGAATCGACGTTGTAACGATTAATTTAAATTCCTCTAGGTAATTATTTTTTTAATTTAATTTCCTCTAGATTTTAATAATAGGATATACTGTCGGACGTGATACAATTCGTAGATAGAGATTCTCTGGTGCTAAAATAGACAGTAATTATCTCGTTATATAATTACGCATTAAAAGTTATTGCCGCCCCTCAATTATTGTTACTATGTCGTTTTGTATCGATGAAGCTTTTGATTCATCAAACCATTTCAATTTTTTCAACTAAATGACTTTGAAGAATTAATGTTAACGCTTTGTGTTAAGATCGGTAAAAGTGCAAAAAATGAAAATATAAAAAAAGCGTGGACTTTGATTAAATTATTTACATTTATATTCTCATTCTCGGGGAAAAAGATATTAATCGAAAAGATATTTAAAAAAGTTGAATGTTATAATCGACAGCTTCTGAGTTTTAGGAGCCATACATGATTTTATTCTTTGATGCACTGAGAAATTTGCGTTATTCTCTCTATTTATAAGAGAAGCGTTAAATCCAGATATCTTAGTTATGATTTCGGGAAGTATTCCAAAACGGTTAAGTTTAACGCTCTGGCAAAGGCTTGTAATTCACTTGCTCAAAACATATGCTCAGAAAATGATATACGTTTGTCACAAAAACATACGTTACCCTTCACTGTACGATTATAGATAATATACGATCATACACGATTTGCGAATTAGCAAATCCGCAAAAAAAACAAACAGTTACACATTGAAGTTAAATCAATCGCACGACGTACGCGTGAAAGCGCAAATTGATTTAATTAATATCGGCGCATCTTGATGTATATACGTACCATTTCATGATCTCGATGAAAACAAATGGGATTCCAATTTCCAATTCTTATATTCCAGCAAGGTGAGCGATAAGTGCGGTGACTTGTTTCGCGGATCAGATCGGCACCGAGCGGAGCGATATAATACCGCGTCGAACTCCGAACGTTAGAATAGTTAGAAAGAAGGTAAAAACCGCAAGATTCTCGGCACGTGTTCTGCGAACCGTTTTAACGTCGAACCGGCGCGGCGGCGCGACGTGGCGCGGCGCGGCGGCAGGGTAGATTCACCTCGACTTCGACGACGACGACGACCGAGTCGGACTCGAGTCATAACAGCGCTTCGCTCTTTGGCATCGGACCGACGACGCCGCGACGCCGTGATGCGGTGGTAGCGGCGGCGGCGGCGGCGGCGGCGGTGGCGGTGGCGGTGGCGGTGGCGGTGGCGCGATCGTGAAATCGTCCCCTTCGGCCCCTGCTTCTCTCTTGTCTCAAACCGCTCCCCCTTGTCTCACTCTCGCCTCTCGCCTCGCCGTCAACCCCTCCTCGAGAGAGCGAATCTTCACGCGAGCGAGAGATTCCGCTGCTTTTGTCTTCTATCATGTCTTCGATCAAGTTGCGCTTGGAACAAATTTCTCCGTGACAATTCATTCTTCGCGGTACAATGCAAGGCGAATTTAGCAAATTCACCTTCTCGCTCGCATTCTCCTTTCTTTTAACTCGAATTTCTCGAGTGTATTCACCTCTGATATCCGTCCTTCTCGTTTATTTCATTGATCTTTGATATTTGCACTAAAATTTGTATTTATCATTAATTAGCTTGATGAGCCTTTCTTTATAATATCAAAGATATTTCTTTACGTTTTTCTTCTGAAATAGATTTTAAATATTTTCAAAAAATACATTTGCTTAATCTTGACAAATCTCTTGAAATTAAAATTAATTTCGCAAACCTGATGTAATATACAATTATAATACAATTTTTTATTTATAATATATTACAAATATTTTTTATAATATATTATTATTTATCATTCATATGTGATATGTAATACGGTGAATCTTTATTTAAAAAATATCATTGTGTTGAAATGCTTATTATTCGTTTAAATTAGGATGACAAGTAAACTTCCAAAAAATAAGATTTCGTGGTTTATGACGAATCACGTTTACTGCCTGTTATGTTACTCACTTTACAGCCGAAACTTCATAGCAATTACTGACGGTAAAATCGTTGTTTGTTGAATGGTGGAAAATAAAGTACAAAATAACTTACATTTTTGCCACATGACTAAAATTAGAATTAATTTACGAGGATCGTTTGAAAAGTTTTGAACCTCAACATGAAGATGGGATTACTCGTCAAAATCATTGTAGTACTAAAATCGTACGTGCTTTGAAAGATACCTATAAAAATCGTAGACGCATTTTGGACGCTCAGTTGTTGTTTGACAGTTATTTGTGCCAGTCAATGTTTTAATTGTAAAAATGGAAAAAATCGAATATCGTATTGTGATTAAGGCTGCGTTCCATCGCGATGTTCGCGAGCATTATTTGTCCTTGTTTAACATTTGATAAACAACAAGGATGAAATGATTCCAAGAGCGTTGCGAGCGTTAAATGGAACGCACCCTAAATTTTTGCATTTGAAAAGCAATACGGGCAGAGTCCCCGTAAACAGCGTCCAACTCGATTTTAATTTGCGCAGGCAATATTATTTTTCAAATTTAATCACGATACAATATTCGATTTTTTCCATTTTTACAAAAACACTAACATCGACTGATACAAATGACTGTCAAACAACTGAGCATCCAAAATAGCTACCATTTTCACGCAGGTATCTTTCAAAGCACGTACGATAGTAGTACGAAAACGGTTTTGACGAGTAATTCCGTCTTCATATGTTGAAGCTCAAAACTTTTCAGACGACCCTCCTAGATTTTAAAATTAGATTTTGTAATTTCATTAACAAAACGAGTGGATTTAATAATATCTGTTTATTATTAATGTTGTATTATTACTTTTATACATATTTGATATTGGCCATCAACAAATATGTTACAATTTTTATTTCCCCACCCCTAGTGTTTTTATTCGTTTGTCCAAAAACTAACGCGATATATTTTCACAATAATAATAATAATAATAATAATAATAATATAATATAATATAATATAATAGTAATAATACATAATAATTTATAGTCATTGCATGTGACATGTGTGACTATCAGTAATAATCATCGCGCTAAATAATACTTCATCATTCTCTTCAATCGCTCTGTACTAAAATGACATACGTATCAGGACAATGCGCGATAGATAGATAAACGCATCGATATTCAACAAATAAGATTTAAGTATTATAAAACAATAGTTACACATGCATACTCGATATAGAGTCGTAACGGAAAATTAATCATTTGGCGCGCGTACAAATTCGCAAATCTCGTGCTGCGTCACGCACTGTCTTTTCGTTTTCCTTTTTTCGAACGAAAGCAGAATTTCGCACACAATGCACAAATACATGTCGCGCTTTTAACTTTGTATTATTTTTACGAAACTATATATCATGTACCCTCAAGAACGAAATTCTATCTCGAATGATCGATGATTGCTTAAAAGTATGTGTGTGTGTGCGTGTGTGTGTGTGTGTGTGTGTGTGTGTATCTGTATGTGGTTTATTTATTTGGTATAAACCAGTCCGTGACACTTGAATCACAATACGTACGCATGTCGTTACCGTTGTAATTCGCGTGCGAAGGAAATCTAATCGTCGATACACAATGGATTAGTATCGCTATTACATCAGTATCGGTATACAACCGCAAGGGCAATTTTTGTCATTCGTAAAAAAATAGTTCACTGCGAGTGCATCGAATTTCAGCGTCCTTTCTTTTTTCAGGCTAATTGCATGAATCTGGTACGACGTTCGAGTGAGATGTACTCGCGATGTAATATAAGTGAGCCCTCGTAATTTTCTCGAAACGTGGTTTTTACTATAACGGGTTGCTAAAATGCGGCTCCAGGCTGTAAGTGTCGAGTTCTCGGAAAGTATACACATAGAATGCAAAGAGAAACGATACGTCTATCTCGCATTTCGAAGCATATAGGTATACCCTAACCGGCCCGCACGAGCCGTATCGATTGAAAAGAGTTTATTATAATTCTGATTTACAATTATTATAGTATAAAAATCAATTGATGCGCTATGTGTTTTTTATGTATGTGCCTGTGTTCGTTTGAAAAATAATTGTGTATGTATGTATGTATGTATGTGGGATGTAGTAATATCGATCGGACATGGTGATCGTCCGATTTACAGTGGGCAAATCGAGCGGAACGCGGTTTACGCTAGAATAGATTTTTGCTGAAAAGAGAATACCGCTCACACTCACAGCCGTTATTGTCAGTTTGTCTGGACGTCACTAAATATTCAGCACATACTACATACGCGCGACTACTATAGAGTATAGATCGAAGCTCGTAACGCGAGGGAAATTTGGAAAATTATTACGTTCCGATTTATATACGTTCCGCGGCGCATTTGCTGTTGTTTTGCAATGAAAAGAAAAATCGGGCATACTTCGAACGCGATACATACGGTATCCGATATCGAGGAACATTTCCTTTTATATTGTAATTATGAAGAAAGGAACTAATGGTCGAAAATTTTGGATTTTTGTATTTTCTGTTGCAAAATATTGCTAAATAATATTTAACAAAGAAAACCAACTGCTAGTTATTACATATCATAATAAAATTGTAGTTTTAATATTTTTCTAAAGTAAATGTATTTGAGAATTAAAATTTTGATCCGATTCCTTTCTACATAAATATGTTTAATTTGAATCGATTCAAATCGTCCTTACGCCGATGTCAATTTTATGTCAAAGAGATTTAGTTTTTCAATCTCTTTCTATTTTACTCGATATCGCGAAATTGATTCATTGCCGCTTTATACAATAAGTGATGCGCGATCAGTTTGACTTGATTTGTCCGTTATCTTATAATTTTAGATTCGAGAAAGGCGTCCACGCAGTTCTGCGAGAAAGCCACTCCGTTTTCATCGGTCATCAATGGAATCTGGCACGAATCTCTCGAATCCCGCATGATACTACTCGCTAATCATGTCTACGTGGTCTACGAGTGATGATAAGAGGACAAGAGGTACGTGCTGATTTACGTGACCCGGCGATTAGTGCAATCGGTGATGCATCATTTGCAACCGAGAAGCGTGATGCGATGTAGGTATACCGTAAAAAGAAGCGCTGTCTCGGGGATGTTTCTAGTCTAGTGGTCTTCCTTGAACAACTCAGATGTATGAAAACGAGGACATTCTCTTAAATATTCTTGTTGTCCAGATCTTAACTTCGATATCACGAGTATATTCGATGAGCTTTTCTTCTTCCCCGCTTTTACTAAACCTTGGCTAAAACTAATTGGTCATTTGTCGCGGCTACGAAAGATCAAAATGACAGTCAAAGAGATAGGCGTGCACACGACAGGCGCGACGGTCGCGCCAAGAGATCGCGAAAGACGCACGATAAATATTATTACATGAATATACGCGATGTAAGGAGAAGCATGTGATAATAATAAATCACGCGGAATTTTTCACTTGGACAAGAGCTATCTTACACTAGATAAGACGCGTCCTCGAAGAATGCGAGGACGACGCGAGGCACGTCGCGGCGACCCGCGCGATTCCGTCGCCATTTCTTTATTTCCCTCTGAGTCCTATATAGAAGAATACATCGACATCATGCTATACTATGCGTCGCACATCATACGATCTTGTGCATGCTCGCAAGATCGATTTAAAAAAGTAAATCTTTTCATTATTTCTTGTTTGGCGTTCCGCGAATTATTCTCAACATAATTGAATGCAAGATAATAATATACAATTATTATTGTAATTTGAGGAAAAGTAATGTTTGGAACTCAGAGGATCGTACCACTGTATCACCCGATACGTTTCGATCACGACGGAATTCGCGAAACTCAGCGGGCTGGCCGCGGGATGCACGCCCCGAGAGTGAGAAGAATATAGTGCACATTTAACAAAAAAATGCCAACAAGGAAACGTGCGTGAATAATAAATTAATCGATCACATGCGCAAAATGCATTGTCTTATAAATCGTATAAAAATTTTCTATATTCAACCTAGCTTATAATGCCTTAAAAGTACGTCGGGAATTTGTTGTATAATGCCTGCAGATCTGATGCGCGCCTTTCTTGTGTAGCGAGACAATTTTGCTACGATCTGCGCGCGAGCTCCAAGCTATCGGGGGGAAGCGTACGTTCGTGCGTTCGTTCGTCATCATTCGGCCGATTCGGCCTAACGGTTAACATTTTCAATATTAATTTGGTCATTCAGCAGAAAGAGATCGACGCGCGAACACGACGCGCGTGACGGCGTGAAAAGACGGATTCGAATTTCGAAATTTAATCATCTCGCGAGGAGGATATATCCTCTAAACGACGTTACGGTTGACCGACTGAACAAATAGCAAGTCTCAAAATCGCATTTGGCTGTGCAATGACACGCGATCGATATTCGCGCGCTCTCGTGCTATGTCGTGTCGCTCTTAAGCCCGCAAATTCTTCGGGCGGGCGTAACGATCTCGCGTATACATGAGGACCGATCGCGTGATGGCTCGCATGCTAGATCGCGGCACGGTGTCTCGCGGCGCGCAAAAGCGAATCGAAAAATAAGTCGGAGAGACACGTGAGAGAGATAGCGAGTAATCTTCTGTTTTTTCCTTCGTACAAGTGATTTGACGATGTTATATGCCAACGACACAGCTATCAGTGAGATATTTCGTCGAGGATCGATGCAACGCGCGCGCGCATTCCTATCATCTACATTCGCAAAGTATTGCTCAGCTGACGCTCTGGTTCGATCTACGAAAATATACCACGTGGATTCCCCTCCTCACAAATTTGCCTTTTACGAAACAGGAAACAGAGATTTCTTCTTGAGATTTGTCCGAAATTTGTATTCACACACGCGCGGAACTGTATATTGATTGTGAGTAATTCGCTTGAATTGCTAATATAGATTTGCACATATCGAAGTTACTTTGACTCTTCCGCTTACATTCAGACTTGCACAATATAAAATCCTAATTTAATATGGCCGGTAATTTGGTTTACCTCTTTCTCTTTTTGTCTAATCACGTCCATCTACCCACTATTCTGTCCCGCCTCCCATTTTGTTGTTATAATATACTTATGTACTGTATGAGTAATTTTATATTTAACCGCAATTAGTAAATAGATAATGCAAGCTTATGCTAATTTTCATTATACGTAATGGTGTATATGTGTGAGTGTTTGTATTATTAATACTAAATTCACATTCATCTTCTATGTGTAACGAGAACTTTCATTCTTTTTTTCTCATAATTGCAAATACGCGCTCGCATGCTCTCTCTTTCTCTCTCTCTCTCATTTTTATTCTCGTACACTAGTAAACAATTTCGTGCAAAATCCAATTTCTCAACGTAAAAAATATCAAACAGAGAAAATTTATACCATCAGATTTCACAGGATATCATTACTCTTTCGGCGAATAATGCGCACGGAAGTTAATGAAGGCTTTTCCATCGCAGATTAATCGCATTTACATTCGAGTAATGACATCTGTTCTTATTCTTCTCGATATAATTTATTCTATTAACGATGATTGAACAAACTCATATTAGATAATTTACTCGAATCTTTGTATGTTTAACCTTTATACTATACTGATATTAATGCTTGTCCTTTCTTTAACCATATTGAATGATCTATTTCTTGTGACAATCAAAAAGAATAATTGGACTTTCGAAAGCGATGGAGAAAAAGGAAAACATTTACATTCCATTTATGTGACGTGGTGTTTGCATATAAATATTATTCTAGATAATTTCCTCATTGGTTTCTCAAGTCGATATTAAATGTCTTTGAATTATTAATAGTAGGAGCGACTATAAAAATTGAAAATAATTAAGGATTAATGACTTTTTATCATAATAATATTTTCGATACGCGTCCAGCTAAAATCCCTTTTATAATATTACATATTTCTGCTTAATAATGCGGAATGATAACGCGTCTGAGTTAGCTGAGCCTTTAGCTGAAAAACACCGCCGCGTTTGCGTCTCGTGAAATTTTGCTACTCTGAAATGCAACGGAAAGAGTAGATTGTTAATTATTTTTTTCCGCATTGTTAATCGGTTATAAAGATATAGCCCTCGGACATTTATATATAGGAACGAGTTGCCACAATACGCGATATAATACGTACCTAGGTAATATTTAAAGCGAGAGCGCCTATTGGAGGATTTAACACGCGCTAAAAAAAATCACAATTTTGATTTGCGCGAACATTTATGCACTTTCGCTCTCACCTATTAAACTAATTCTAATTGTGTAAACTTTGAAGACCGCATTATTAGATTATCATTAAGGATAATCCTTTTTCCGCATCGCACTCTCAAAAAATCGATCGATTTTAAGATATTTGAGAATATCCGGGCGCTCAACGCTCGTTATTTCCCCTTCGTTACTTTATCTAGTTTCCCCCCTTTCCCCCTTTCTTCGTAAACATATATATCACGATGTAGCCTTATATAACAATTTTTCGCTTAAAAACGAATGCTAAACGCGCATTTATACGCCTTATATCGCTTTTTACTAAGAAGCCAATAGGGACAATCTCGAGATATGTCTGTGTTGAGAATAACTTTATGATATAACTACTTATTTCTTATATCGCTTAGGGAAGTGCAGCTCTTACTGCTTTATATATATATATATTTTTTTTTTTTTTCTATATGAGTTATACATTCAGCAACGCGTTAGCCTTTAATCGCTTTGCGGCGGGTTTTGCATGCCATAGTCGATTTCATCATCCTCAGCTTTTTCTTCTTGCGAGAAGCAAATGAATATCTACGAATAGCTTCGTACGATCGTGAGACTTGCGTATACATTTATTATTAATATCTTTTAAAATCGGAAACTTTTCTCTGTCTCTCTCTCTCTTTCTCTCTTTGTTTTTATCCTTTCTTCTTTTTCGTGTATGAAAAAAATTAATTTCTTGGAACATTATTCGCGCCAGACCGTGTCTCCTGTCAGTGTAATTAGATGTCGGAATGTATGCAGTATGTTGTTCGAACAGATTACTATGAGGAGGTTGATGAAAATGCAAATAAAAAATATTGTGTGACAAGTGAATAAAAATTAAAACTCATGAGACTAATATCTAATTTTTAATATATCAGGGTAACAATGTGTGATGTTCTCCAAGCAACAGCGTATTTTTTCTATAATCAATAAATAAAATATGTCTAAACGAAAAAGTGTCATTTGTTAACACAAACTTAACAGCGCGATGCAATTTTGCATTAACATCCATTCTATGTGGGGGTAAAATAATACGGTAACATTACATTATTGCACTTAAGTTTCGCACGAAACATATTTTCTTAGTATACTTTACATTTCTCTTCTTGGGTAATTATGGAGTTTCCTCTTCGTGCAATTTTGTTATGTAGGCTTATTTATTGAAATATATATATATGCCATTCACCGGTTTTATCTGGAGGCGATTTGGAAATAGCGTCTCTCTTGAAGATTCATTTATTTTATAAACACAGACTACGATGCATTTAATATCGTTTCTAATGTTTAAGTTTCGAGCTGTTCGAAGAAAATTGTTACACACGTATTGTTGGAAACAAAATTAAATATATTTTTTAATTTTGAGAATGAAAACTTTAATGTCCGGAGCTCGCACTGAAGGTTTCGATGTTTCGAATTACACAATGCAAATAAGTGTGTTACTCTCACTGTCGCCTCTTCATCTCTTCTCACTATTACTGCTTGCTGACGATAAGATTCATGATGTTAGACCTCAAATCTTGTTTGTTGCGTTACGTTGTATTACGCATATAGATGTGTCTTACGCAGTTCTTTTCTGCAGTTCTTTTAAAGCGTTATAAGCGTTCGTCAGAGGAAACCTCACCAGAATCTCTGAGCGCTGTCCCATAGGCTCTTCAGACTTGATCGGAACTCGAAGCGAAGATTCTGATAGTATCACGCTATGTTGTTGCCGCTCATTGTGGTCACGCATTTCTTCTCGGGAGTGTTTTGGCTCTCCGAGTTACTTCGCACTGCCTTTGGCGGGCTTCCTGGCGTTGGTGTCGTCTCACCCGACAGAGCATTGTTATTGTTCGTCGATGTCGAGCTTCTTCTACCGTTCTCGCGGGTCGGCGATTTCACGTCGAATACAGACGTATCCGACTCGATGTCCGAATCGATCTGAAATCGATTCGATGCTCTGTTAATTGGTGATACATATCGGCTCTCCTGCATCAGCTATTCACTATCCCATGCGACTTTCTACGAAAGCTTTAAATAATAAAGTTTAAAAAATCTAAATTTTTCACTAATAAAATTTAACAAAAGCAATTTATTAAAATTATTCATCTACAATAAATAGATAATTTAGATAATATTAATCTAGATTAATCTAGATTATGAATAAGAAAAAATGATAAGTACTAATGCGATGAGAATTTTCATTTGAGAAACTTCTATGATTTAAAGATTAAAAAAGTGATAATTATTATGACAACGATGAAGATGATGGGGATGATGCGCTACCTTATTGAAACAGACTACCTGTCTGGTAGCTGGGTGAGGGTTAAGAAAGAGTCGTTCACTGGTGTCGCTGCCGCAGCTGGAACTCTCACTCATCTCTGTGGTGAACTTTCTGGAGGCCCTCGGACTAGGCGGTGCGGCTCTGCTTTGTCCTCCCAAGTTCATACTCACATTTCTCGAACATACCTGAGACTGGATATGCTCGCATACTCGCCTAAATCTTCGAATGTTTCCTGCGCAAACATGGAATTGATTTCATTGTCTGACCCTTAATTCGACAATATTTAGATCTATTTTAATTAGATAATTTCTGAGAAAAATTCAAAAAACCACACATCGTATAAAGGATATATTACGATCAAATTAAGGGGTTAGGCCACCTTTGAGGCCTTAAAAGATACGAGCTAAGTTTGGGATTTTTTTATGGATAAATATAATAGATATAACTTTATTAAAAATCTATATTTAGAAGACATTATTGTATATATATAAGAAAGAAAAAAAAATATTTTTTTATTTTTTTAATGTTTAAAATGGCGGCGCACTGGCCTACTTGCGGAATCCTTTTTTTCTGTATCTTCAAATCGGTGTACAAGATTTCAGGCACACGGTTTGATCTTGAACAAAATACAAAGAATTTTCATTATCTACATATTAAAAACTAATGAAGTACATAGGGATTTTTTTTTAATATTAATTTTTCTCAAAATGGCAGCTATTTTACGAAAAATGTGTATTTTTTTCCAGTACAAGATTTTCTTATAAATAGCTGCCATTTTGAGAAAAATTAATATTTTGGAAAACCCTTACGTACTTCATTAGTCTTTAATATGTAGATAATGACAACTCTGTGTGTTTTGTTCAAGGTCAAACCGTCTACCTGGAATCGTGTACACCGATAGAAAAAAAGGGATTTTGCAAGTATAGGCCAGTGCGCCGCCATTTTGGACATGAGAAAAATAAGAAAATATTTTTTAGTTTCTTATATATGTACAATAATGTCCTCTAAACAGATTTTAAATAAAATTATTCATTTATACCCACAAAAAAATCCCAAACTTTAGGTATCGTTTTAAAACCTCAAAGGTGGCGTAACCCTTTAAGGATTAATATGACTTCCTCGAAAATTAGCGTTTAAATTACGCTTTGAGTAAAGATCGCGTTTGCTTATTAAAATATGGCTGAATTTTACGTAGCCGGTAACATGCTTCTGGCAGACTGAATTTATGAGCCGAGCGACTACGGCTTGTTCTCTCGCCGGCCGTAAGAGGCTAAGCGACTGCAGGCCAAAAAAAAAGGCCAGAACCTATCGTATCAACATACCAAATGTAGAATATACATATGCGGAGAGGACATAAAATTACACGTATATATTAGCTGTACGTGCCAAGATAACATCGATCTAG
The DNA here is from genome assembly GCF_000956235.1 of Wasmannia auropunctata. Lineage (NCBI taxonomy): Eukaryota > Metazoa > Arthropoda > Insecta > Hymenoptera > Formicidae > Wasmannia > Wasmannia auropunctata. Next base: position 43,880 of record NW_012027209.1, read on the forward strand.
TTGCGCTTGGATGACTGCCAAACGCCAAAGCGAGACGATCCATATCTATACGATGTATTTTCACAAGGGTTTTGTACTTATTGAAGATCGCGTCGATCTAAAATTTTGGTTTCTTCGCCTTTTTTATAATATATCTAATCTAGATGACTGAGTGACGAGAATTTTAATTTTTCTAACTCTAACCGAGGAAAAAAATCGTCAAAACGCGATTGTGTGCTTACCGCTCAATAATGTGAAGGTGATGGCAAAGAGAGGCTCATTCGGCTGCTTTGATATCGCGCTAATATCAACTTGAAATCGCACTTGTCTCTGGAACATGGCTGGTGCGGTGCTACCTCTTTTGTACTCCACTCTGAACGACATTGGCGAGCTCACGCTATGAGATAATTCTGCTATCTGTAAGCGTCCAGTTTGTTTCAAAATATTATAAAATTCTTTCAAATCTATTAGTGATTTTTAACGAAAGTTTTAACGAATGCTTTATTTGTGATTGCAATCCTCGCGCGAATGTATTAGGTATTCCTTTTTATAGATTTTATATAGATTTTTATAAATAGATTATATAGTAGCCATTAATCGCTTCCAAGACTTATTCCAAAATGGATAATAAGTTTAATTTAGTACACTTACCGATAAAAAAGCATGAATCAAATCGGCTTTTACACTGGCTAACGGTTTTCCCTTAACTAAAACGGTGAAGGTTTCGTCTTTCTCCGTAGTCATCAAGCTACCAAACCATGATTTTTTCGTAAGTTCCGGCGAAGAATCTGGCGTGAGATGTACCTACATGCAATGAAAACTTGATGATAAACGGAACATTAGAATTATCATAAATAATCTACTGTGCTATAACTGCACTGAGCTTTTAACTAATTTTTGGTGAAGAATTTTATCAAAAAAATATTTATATAAAAATATAAATATTTATCAATGATTTAAATTTCATTAAGGAGAAAAATTAGATCACTGATCAAAAAACGCGACTTTCGTATTGTCATATATATATATATATATATATATGTATAAAATATTGCAATTGATAAAATATTAACCTTCAAATGGTATACTTTCGAGCACCCACTAATGGAACACTGGTGCCGCGACTACCCAGCGAATAGCCGCGACAGATACTTTGTGAAAATGTCAATAACATGTCAAAAATTTTCGCGGAACGAATTTACATTCTTGTACCATTTGAAGGTTAAATAATATTATATAATAAAAAGGAATAAATTATACATATTTTCGTTATCTGTTATCACATACCTCTTCGGTACTAGTGAGCAATTTACGACGATGAAACCTGGGACTGCCCAGGAAGGAATTTTTGATCGTGGTCAATCGCGATCTCCAGTGATGAGCTCCGGATCCCGCTCCCGTGTGAGGCGAGCCCGGCGGAGTAACGCCGACCGCAACTACTGCGAAACAAATCATATCTTAAAAATATGTACTTGGCTTAAAAAAAATTAAAACTTGTTCTCTCTCTCTCTCTCTCTCTCTCCATAATTAATCAGTTACCTTCCGAAAATTTTGTTTAAAGTAGATGTGACGTTATTGACGTGTGTTGTTATTTGACGTTGATTGAAATAACGAGGGCGACTATTATGTGATGCAAATTTATCACGCAATTTTGTTTAATTACAACACAAGTTTTGTGTACACAAATCCAAATGATGGTCGGTAAAACGTAAGATACTAATCTACGTGATCACATTGGAGACTCTGATGTTTAAACGTTGATACACAATCTCGTAGCTACACGATAAATATAAGAGCACTTAGCGTAATACGATCTGCCGTGCTTATGAGGTAGTGGTCTTTAAGAGCAGTAGTTAACTTAAGTGATAATCGGTGTTGTACAATACAGTCTCCGATACACGTAATCCACAACTGTGCACTCTCACATATACACACATACTCGTATGTATAAAGTGATCAAAATTGGAAAAAGTTTAAGAAAGCACTTTGAAGAAGAGAGGTGAATAAAAGGACGTAGATGATACAAGATAATACAATAGCGATAAATTGTATATATTTTATGTATAGCAATTCGCGTTACTCCCGTGTTAACTTTACAGCGATACTATCAAACACATGCGATGTAGTATGCGACCCGCGTATATATTTAAATAAGAAACATATCTTACCGAATAAATAGAATAAAACAAGAGGAGCAATAAATTTGAAAATAAGACACAATTTTAAGGATAAACTCACCAGGTTGCACTTCATTGAGTTCAATGCCGACATTGGCGAGTGCCGGCGACGGCGTGGGAACGCTTTGAGTCGTGGGGTTGCCGTTTCCGGTGATAGTGGTATTGCTACCAATAGACAGTCTGTGTGCACCGCAGGCGATTGTCTGGCCCACGTGCGACGTCGGCATCGCTCTGTGGGGACTTAGCAGACCCGCAGGCGCATGCAACGGCGAGTTGCCCGGCGTCGACGTATGCGAATGAGACGTATGAGTGTGGCATCCACCCGTGCTCGGTGATCGACGCGCGTGATGTCTCGTGCTGTAAATAATTAGCGATCTAATTAACGGAATCGCGAATCGTCTATTTTAAACCACGAAAAAAAATTAGACGCTTTAATGGAAATTTTTCTTCTATCGGTATTTAATCGGGTGAAATGAACAAATCGAAATGTAAGTTCGAGAGTCGCGCTTGACGTGAGTTCGGGCTTGTAAATGCAGGATCGACAAAAAAGAGAGAAAGAAAAAAAACAACGCGGGGAGACACATGATAGGGTGCACGCGACATGTGCGCATAACTGACGCTGTCACGCGATCGCTATAGTTTGAAGTGAAATCGTACAGCTACCTGTCTTTACAAAACGTTTTCTTTCTGAGTAGAGTTGGTACATTTGGTTTTATCGGCAGAACAATGCGGGAATCAGGGATTCTCGACTTTATTTTCCACGCAATAAAAATATTGAGAAAACGATCTGTCATGCAACGTTTTTAACTCTCTTTATTCAAATTCACATGAATTTACCTGGACTGTCTTCTGGGCGTTAAAGGCGAGCCATGACTGATCTGTCCGAGATTGAGCGCGGTACTTCCGTTCACTCTACACGTATCCACCCGTTTTCTCGGAGGATCGGCTTCTAACTGCCCTGCGGATCCTCTTATGCCACTCCTCATTACCTCAAGCTCGTCTTCACACGCTGGTCTTCTTCGCTTCCTCTCTAGCAGCAGGAAGTATATTACCTTCTCCGTGTTGTGACTGAAAGAATATTCGTGAGTCAGATCCCACAATAGCTTTTCTCAATACTTTTCCAATACTTAATAGACTTAATAGTAATATGTAAATTAATTTCAACCGTCTTTCTATGAGAAAGAGAGAGAAAGAGAGAGAGAGAGAGAGAGAGAGAAGTGTTATCTTACTTTGGACTGAGTAGCTCTTGAATGAGTTTGTCACGCTCCTTGAAGCAACCAAGACTTGCGATCGCCTGTAGCACGTCGGGATCGATCGCTTCCACGGACGGAATAACGTGCGTCTGCACCACGTCCATCATCGACAGCTCCAATTCCAACTCGCCCTTACCCGCCGCCGTTACCCAAATATGCCTATTTATTTCTGCTAACTAAAAGAAATTTACATTCCTTATTTCGAAAATATCTTAGCATTTATTAATATTTTTGATATTAACACGTTTGAAGAGAGAGAGAGAGAGAGAGAGAGAGAGAGAATATTGCAATATAGGAAGAAACAAAGAGACCCACCGTCAATCTTTTCTCGGGATCGACTTCTATCATGCCTCTGAGCAGATTCTGACACTCGGGCGGCACGAAATGTGGTATGTAAAACAATCCGCGCTTAACTTTCTCCAACAATTTTCTCAGATTGTCGTCATCGAAAGGTAAGGCGCCTACCAGAAGCGCGTAAAGTATTACCCCACAAGACCATACATCCGCCTTTCTACCATCGTACTTTTCACCCTGTTAAAAAGAAGCAAATGATTTTATGACATTGAGAGAGAGAGAGAGAGAGAGAGAGAGAGAGAAAGCTTAAGTAGCTATTACTCGTTTAATATTTTATTTCTATGTAATTTGATATTGCAAATTGATATTGAAAATTAATTGTAATTAAGGGCACTTACTCTAATAACTTCGGGGCAGGCATAATGAGGTGATCCGCAACTGGTCTCCAGCATGGAGCCCGCGGGTTGTAAAGACGCCATTCCGAAATCCGCTATTTTAATGTTATTCTTCTCATCCAGCAACAAGTTCTCAGGCTTCAAATCTCTATGGCTAAAAGTGATATAATAAAATTAAACAAATAAATTCGATATACGTTTTTGTATAGACGATTACATGTATAAACGACAATATACGCGACTCACCATATACTATGACTGTGACAAAAGTCTAATGCGGAAATTATTTGTCGAAAAAATCTCCTCGCTTCCTTCGGGGTTAGTCTGCTCTTTTTAACCAAATAATCGAACAGCTCCCCGCCTGAGACGTGTTCCAGAACAAGATATCTTGAGAAAACATGTAAAACGTAATTTTCTTTTGTACCGTTTATTAACATAAAAATTTCACATTTTCGTCAATATACGTACAGGTATTTCTTGTTTTCATATACATCCGAGAGCCCGAGTACGTGCGGATGATCGATCAGTTTCATAATGGCGATCTCACGCTCCACTTTCATCAACACGGACTCCGAAAGCTTTTCGCGGTTGATAATCTTGATCGCTACTTTCTTGCCCAACACACAGTGCACGCCGAGTTTAACTAAACCTAAAATTAAAAAAAAAAACATTTAAAAATTTAAAAAGGAGATTTATCTTACACGAGCATACATAAGACTCAATAAAATTTTCCTAAATTATTGGTCTTTAAGACTATTTGATTTCTGTATTATACCACTATGACAGATAATTCTAATTATTCTTTTATTTTTTGTTTTGATATATATAATTTCAAAATTTTGAATTATTTTCCGCGATTAATTTTCCACGATTCTGCAATTATAATTAAGCATAGAGAAATGACAAAGAATATCAGTAAAGCGGTCGACAGAGAACGTGCTTCAATTACTTGGAGATTGAGTTATTCCTCGAGGATGCGTATATAAATACACTATTATCCTAGAGAGACAAACACAGTGGCTTTACTTGAGTGATTTAGTATTCTTTTCACTTGGTAAATTTCGACAACGTTTGCGGATAAATTTTGGCAACGTTGGCGGATTTCTATTAAAAATTACTGTTCGAGCAATCAGACTTTATCAATTTGCTGGTATCGCGGAATATATTAATAATTCAAGTTACATACAAATGCATTAATTGTTATTATTTGTTCCATGTAATCTCTACACTAGAGACTATATTCCTAATTACGTACTATTGAATCGGTCGAATTTGCGGTAACGTGTACATATATATGAATACCTGCTAACGCAGTACACGTTAATAATTCACGCACGATACAAAATGCTTGTTACAATTACGAGAAGTCTTTCATCGATTAAATTCGTACGGATTCTATGACGACAAAGAATACATCGTTTTATAGCTACATTAGTAATATGAATTACAGATCACATTAGGGACAAATTACAAAAGCATACTACAATTGTAGAAGACCAACAGATTAGACTTATGATTCTTATCTTATAATGACAAGCGATAAAAAATCTGACTCAATAAAAGCCAATTCAAAAACGTGATTTCCGAGTTTATCACAAAATTGGTTTAAATCGCTGTCTGAAGTTCACGGCGAGTCGCGCCACACAATCTTTATCCACTTTACAGGAAGAAACTGTTCGTTGTGAAACAACGATGGAGAACAATTAAGAATCCTCGTAACGAAGTCACGCCTATTTGAAGGATTAGAGCTAGGGTTTAATCCTGAATAAAGAATCGCGACGTTTTATACGATTACGTAAAAACTGCGATCATTATTGCAGGCGCTCAATTCTCAGGCACGAAGTGATCGACGTGTTTTGATTACTCGAGTGAAAAATAATTTTTCACGTGCGCGTCAGCTTCTCTGTAACTATATCGCATGCACTTATTTACATATCGTCTAAAAATATATTACGTTTCTGTGACATTACGCTAGTACGTTATAAATAGTTCAAAACAGTTTTTATGATTAAGGTGATGATGGCCATCTTTCAGCCATTCTCAATCGAATCGCGCGAGATTAAGTCTCGTCAACGATTGACGAGATGACAATTCCTATGGAATTAAATGGACGCGACGTTTCCCGCGTCAAATCTGGTGGCAATTGCATTAGCGGCTATTGAGACCATCGAGAGTTAAAGTGCACTTTCCCCTAACGATTTACGTCATCCATGATTTAACGGTGTCGATAGCATATGCATTTGCAGAGAGAAACCTTCGAACTCATCGCACGCAGTTTAGAACATACCTATATTTACCAAGATTAAATCTTACATGTATGACTCGCGCATATAAATGAATTAGGTACTTATTGTCTTATTGTTAGTATGATTTCTCACAATCAAACATTTGATAGTGAGAAATCTCAGATAGCACAGAGAGTTTAAAAAGAATTCATTTGTATATTCAGTCATCAATTCTGAGTTAATTTTCAGATGCAAAAGAATTCTTTTTCTAGAAGTTCTGGAAAAGAATTCTTTTTGCACTTGAAAATGAACTGAGAATTGATGACTGAATATACAAATGAATTCTTTTTAAACTCTGTTATCTAAGATTTCTCACTATCAAATGTTTGATTATGAGAAATCAATAAGACAATAAATAATTCATTTATATGCGAGTTATACATGTAAGATTTAATCTTGATAAATATATGATTGTACGAATAAATTCTTTTTGAATTTACGAATGAATTCTCTCTATGCTGGGATTTGACATGATAAATTCCTCCAATATTTAAATTTTTAATATTAAATTTAATCTCGAATCTCTTTCGAATACGTGATATGAACCAAAAAAGTCTTATATTATTAAAAAATATTCGTGGTTAAAGTATTACCCGAATATATATGTTAACGTAATGCCAATTTGTCGTTTTCACTTTTTCGATTTCGTTCGCTTTTCACAACCAATTCACATACTAAACTTGCCGGGAGCTTTTCGCACCTCGTTTTTCAACATCTTCGTTCCCGCGAGGATCATCGTGAGCAATTATATTCTTTTTTCTAATGTCTCGATCGATTCCGTCGGTTATTATTCAAACCGCGCGCACTTATGTCGCGAGCATGAGCGGCAATTTCATTACCTACCCGCCCGCGCATGGGTCACGGAATTCAAAGCGTGGAGAGGAATTCATTCGTATGATTAACGCGCCGTATTGTCACGTGCCAGAGCATGCACCCCTTTCGAGATGCATACGGGATCGATATAGTCCGCCGGAGGAAATGACCATCACGAGACTCAAATCTGCTGAAAGCTGAGCCGCGAATTCATTAACGAGCTTTTACAAAATTACGTATTAATATATCGAAGAACCAAAATTGTATTTCTATTTAAACTTTGCATTGAGAGTTTCATCTCTCTAGATATTCTGTCTGATATAATAAAATAAATATAATAAAAAGTGCTTACTGAAAAAGAGAAGAATGTTTCATCTTAACATTGCTAATTTACCCCCACATTTACATGCAGAATATACGCGCGCGCGCGCGCGCGCGAAACGGCGAATTCTTTTTTCTTTGCTTTATTTATGTGTTCGTTGTTGTCGACGTAATTACTTTTCAGTTCCCTGTTGATGGCACTTAATTAAAAATGTTTATTAACTGCTTCATAAAGATTTACAATTGTCGTTGAGTTTTTTTTTTTTGTACAGCGAACATATTACAAAGCGGAGGATCTTAAATTTTGAATCGTAATAATGTTTGTTATTAGAGTACCAAGTTACAGAGCGATTAAAAGATAAACAGATATTTAGAAATTAAATCTCCAGTCGTTTTTTCTCCTGCTTTTTTCATGTTCTTTCAGTGAATCATACCCTTTGGTGTGATTTTTAAAGAAAATATAATTTGATTCTGGCAACTTATACTATAATTTAAAGACATTTTATGGGATATTATTATAGATGCCGCTATGATTACCCCAAGTTTATTCACGTTCGAAAATTCTTTCTAATTCTCTGTCTGACCATAACCGTTACATGACATAATTAGTACGTTCTCAGTATCGATCTTATAATAGCATCGAATACCTTCGAGGTGAGAACAAATTAGTACGGTGTACACTTCTTTCTCTGTAAATCTTTGACGTGCGAGCTTTTCGTAAAACATGTACATTTTGTTCTTTTATACTTATTTCTTTTATAATTCATATTGCGAAAAAAACTTTTTATTTATTTAATTATTTCGATTTATTTTTTGAATGTATTCTGATGAAAAATACTATCGCAACACATCATAAGATAAAATTGTTCTTACTTTGCAATTGCATTTTGCAATTGCAACTTCTAACTTGCTTGCACAAATTCACAGCGTTACCATTCGTAAATATGTATGCGCAACAATATATTCAAAATATTGTTTATTTTGCAAGCCTCTTCGATGTATTTACATATAAGTTTTGTGGAATGTGTATATCTATTCTCTGAAAATGTGCACGTGTCGCAGTTACGCCGAAGGCTAATCTGAATAGTATTTGAATACGAAACGTGAATAGAACCATACATGTGGAGGTGAGGGTAGAAAGTTATGATCAAATATTCGAACTGAGCCGCTAGTTCACGAAAATGCATTCAACAACAGTGCTATAAAACTAATAGTCTTGTACGGCTGCGGAATAGCTTAAATTCGATCCCATAATGCCGCAATAACTCGTATTAGTTATCATTTGTATATGTTACAAATTTTTCTTTCTATCTTCGTTATGTTGTTGCGACAACAGAATTCTCAATCATTGATAGATTCAAGAAACATAAAAAATATAATATAAGCCTCCTATATAATATATAATATAATATCCTATAACATCCTATGTATAATATAATATCCTATAATATATATGTAACATAATATAAGCCTCCTTTCGAAAGCTCGCGTGGTCAGCAAGATAATCCGCGAGAATTACACGTGTTCTATGTCACAATGCGGCAGACCTTGAAGTCCTGCGAAAGTTTCGCGGCAAATTTGTATCGATCAACGCATCGAAACCTTAACCATTTGGTCTTTCCAACCAGAAACAGTTGTTTTCAAGCTCTGTCATGATTGTCACTGATTGTGTGAAACGCGAGATCTCGTATATCCTCTCGAGTACGCGGAACTTAATTAAACATTCTGACGCGACTTGATTAGACATTTCTGTGGCTATTGTCGATCGCAATAATGATTGCAACGGAGATTTGTAATAGAAAAGGGGGAGGGATGGATGAGGAGAGTGAGTGAGAGAGAGAGAGAGAGAGAGAGAGAGGAGGGAGAAAAAGAGAGAGAGAGAGAGCATGTGCCACCCACCAGTCTGGCCTTTCCCCAAGGTCTTTTCCAACCGATACGGGCCGACGTACTGATGGGTCTCTTGGGTATTGGACCCAACAGGGCTCTCCTTGCCCTGCATCGCCGCTGAGCCACTTCCTTCTTCTTGGTCCGCCAGGTTGAAGGGTTGTCCTATACAAACGACCGATGTGTAACGTACCACGATCTTTCTCCTCTTTCTGCACTCTGCGCTCGTCGTTATCACTTCTTTGTGAGATTTGGTACCGGTCTGTCGTGTTCTACTGCGATCTCATGCGACATCGTGCTCTCTGTCGTGGTAACTTGCGATGGAATACGGAAAATGTTTTGAGGATAACTTGACGAATAAATTGTCTTCGAGTTATATTTTTTAAATTTCATTTGGGCAGCAATTCGAAGACAATTGACGCGATATACGCGTCAAATATTAGTTTATTATCGGTATGCGTCCATTTCTTCTCGAAGAACATTGCATAGGTTTCGACTCAAGCATAGGTTATTTATATGTATGTCGTCGGATTGCTCGCACCGCGTTGCCTTGCTTTCGCTCGAATTAATCGAGAACTGTTGTAAATCGCGTGTCATACACATCCATCTCGTCGTTAGCCCAGATTTTTACTTTTCGATATGCAACATTTATTGGACGATAAGCGATGAGAAACACCGCCAAATACCCCCAGACGGGAGCATCGCGCACCTGCATTCACCGTATTCACTATCACTGTGATGATCTGACATAATCTTCTTTTATCTTCGGCGGATGCCTCTTGCGGATTCTTTTCATGTTGCTTCTTTCTTCACCGTGTACTAGCGAGACTACCAGAGACGTTTCAAGGAATTACGCCAGTTACGCCAACTGGTAGTCCACTCATTTGAATCAGAGGTACATCGAGCGGATACAGAATGGATAGACACAGAAGGATATATATCTATTTACGAAGATGCCTGCTGCTATTGCATCAGTCAATCGTGGCCGGCCACGATTCCACAAACACGGAGTTGGGCGCCATTGTGATTCGAGGAGAAACTCCACGGTACCCTGCCTCGTCGGGGACGTGGCTGAACCCCGTCGAAATTGGCCGCTTTTAATCAGTGGCGGCGTTGCAGCTCCTCCACCTTACGACAGCTCTCCTCGTTCCGCCAACCGTTCACGACTAAAATCCTATTCAATTCTCGCTGATGACGATATCCACCCTGCTTGGCACTCGCGAAGCGACGAATTTGACTTGACAGTGATGTTTCGGGATTTCTTAGACACGCTTGGATCGGGCTGGCGCGTATAAACTTTCAAGAGAAACTACCCTCCTTCGCTCGAGTCGCACTATCGCTATATCCCGCGTGCACTTGTGCATCGATGATATCGCTACGATTCAGCGACAAGCGGCATGATTGCGCTCGTGGCCGGGTTGTAAATTGGAGCTGTCTATCACGATGAGGCGTGGCTCTTACGAAGAATCTCTTCTTCACTTCACGTTTTTATATCGGCCCTATCTTCTTTCGTTTTAGCTAAACTATATACGTTCTCATTTTAGAAATGAAATTTAGCCCCGTCTTACGGAACTGACGACGGCCACCACGGCGCTCCCAGTTCGATTATGTGCCGGACACACAGAGGGGGTAGGTAATGCGCGCGCAATCCCACGCCCGCGAACGGGGAGACCCTTTCCGCCCTCTGCGCGTATGGGGGACCACCACCGACCGAAGGCGACGGGAGGGTGTCAGACCGGGCTCGGGAAAACGTGGCGGAGAAAGCAGCGTGTGTCTACCTTCGGGGTAGCAGAGTGTACGATATGCGAGGGTGGCATCACCGCCGCCGCTGTCGGTACAAAGACGATTGCCGATGGTTCGCGTCCGGGCTTTCGTTTGTGGCTGAATGAGTTCTCCGTCATGCGAGGGTGTTCACAGTTCATCTTTTTTTTTTGGTGCTAATTTTATCTTATTCAGAAGGCACTAAATAGTCCATCCTTTTCATCTCATTCTGCTATTAAAAAGTGATTACCTCAGGCCGGCTTTCAAAGTTATGTTATACATATAGGTAATATCTTATATATTTAATGTGTAAAATTTTCAGATAATTATGTAACTTATACGTATGGATATTAAAATATTTTTTATTTGTTTTTTTTGGGGGGATAATTTTACATAAACAAAATAATGCTGCAACATATTTGGATAGTATATTCTAGAATATACTGTCCAACATCTACTTATACAACATTTTTTATTTATATCATTGTCGCAAATAAATATAATATGGACAATATTTTTTATGCAAATGTGTATATATATATTCATATACATGTAGATATATGTAAATAATAATAAAAATAGATATATGTAAAACAAAAATTAAAATTTGAACATTCTGTCTCTGTGCAAATTCTTTCTTTATTAATTATTACATAAAAAATATTTGCCTATATTTAGTATATATATAGTTATATGTATAGTTATATATATATGTTATTTATGCACGTATTATACATATATTCTATATTTTTTTATTTATAAAAACGATTAATCTGAAAATATAAATAAATGCTATCAAAGTTTCATTTATATTTGTACTTTCCGCGTAATTAATAACAATGCCTAATCTCGTTGTTCATGGTATTTTGATCGTTGTTTTATTGGCGGCACGTGCGTTTAATTGAGTTCGATAAGTTGGTGGTTAAAATATACGTCTAACATTACCACTTTCCATTTATCGGTTGGAACGAGTAATAATACCTCGCGACAAAGTCGGAGCTATATTGTTGTCTCGTGGAGAGAGAGTTGTTTCCGTCTCAAACGATAAAATGCGATTCCTCTGCTGGCGACAGAAATGGAATGCCGGAACTGCATTCCGCTGTCATTGATGTAACTCGCTCGACTGTCAACGCTTTAACTGACTATGACGGAAGCCAAGGGGTTGCCGACTCAAACGCGGAGCTAAACCACTTTCGTCCTCATTATCACGATGGAAAGAATATTGTTCTTTGACAAATAATTCAATTCGATTTAATATAAAATAAGATTTAATACAAAATAAAATAGTTATTTACTTCTTACGGATACTTTATTTCTTGCGTTTAACAAAAATCAAGATCTAATTTATAGATCGCTACAATGCGTAATCTCATATAAGATTGTTGCATCTGAAATCGTAAATAAATAATTTATTTAATATAATAGATAAAAAAATATTAGAAATATTTTAGATAAAATGTGTGTTTTAAATGAAATTATATCTACGTATTTCTCAGTAACAGAGTCAAAAGTTTGTGCCAAAGTTTTCTCTACTATGCGAAATAAGATGTAATGTATTATTCATTCATAGTAAAATTAAATGAGATGAAAAAAGAGATTACATAGGTCTGATCCCTTTCTAATACCAACGAAAAAATTCCATTTTTTTTCTTTCTTTCGAATTTATGTGTATGAATTACATTATTTATATTAGTATAGTATTTATTATATTTTAAACAATTTCTTTGATGTCTGTGTTAATTTTTTTAATCTTTCAATGCATATTGTGGTATAAACTGAATATCGCGATATTAGAAAACGATTAATTAAATTACCTCAAGCGAGATAGCTCAATTTTGATCATGCAAACGAACTGTAGGGGAGGTCTTGCGGAAGAAAGGAAGGATTTCTCTTTCCTCATTGTGGTATGAATCTGTTAAACGTAGCAGTTAATTCTTTTGGAAAGAGAGAGAGAGAGAGAGAGAGAGAGAAGTGTAATGGAGGCACTTCTCTCGATAAGGCGCGTGTATAAATATGCAAGGAAAATTACCCGCGCCATGGCGTGGTCCTACCACGAGGAGGGCTACTTGTGTGGGGGCAAAGTGTAATATACAGGGTGATCCATGCTATATGATTCAATCTGAATATAGCATCTACAATGATATTTTTGAGAAAAGTTGGATTGCTTCTGATTATAAAGATATCTTTATTGTTTTATTGTTTAACAACAAAAATGCCTTTATCTTTAGTAAAACTATGTGTTGTAAATTTTTTTTATTTTTTTACATTTGAACAAAATCATAATAAATTCATTAAAATATTGTTTTATATATTTTAAAGTTAATAATAAAATAGTTGCATAAACGAAAGAAGATGCATAAAAAAGGAATCGGTTAAGTGAACCACCCCATAGATTAAGTCTGCGAGCGAGCGAGAGAGAAACAGCGTGGTAAAGAGACGGGATCATGGGGGGAAGTGTGAGAAGGAGAGAGGGATAACAGTCGATGGCACAAGAGGAAGGGGTGCAGGGTGCTTAGGATCGATAGATATATACAGGCAGAAAGGAACACAGGAAGCGTCTGACACCTGGGAAACTTCTGGGAATGGTTTCTTACGAGGTGATTCAACTCGATTCGCTAACAAGCTGTTTTCAATACCGATCGATAATTCGACCATTTTTACATCAAAACAAGTTTTCTAATATCATCGATCGTGACGTAAGATTGTCTTTGATAGAGATCGGTTGTTATTACCAAAATTGTTGTACAAATAGATTTACGTAAAGACGAATTCATCATGCGTTTCTCTCCCCGAAACAGAAATGATAACAAGACAAAATAAATAATAAATATGCATTAATTGTACAACATTAATTATGCAACAAGTAAATTGTTGAAAGAATCAATTAATTATACTTATATTGATTAATTACGAATTAAGCTAAAAATGTTCTAGAAGAAATGTCTTCATCTCTTTTTATCGACTATTAAATCATGTAGCCTAACGAATGAAAATTTGTATATTTTTAATATACTTATTTTATATAAAGAGAAAAAGGAGAACTTTATATATTATACTAAAGGATAAGAGAGATTTTACGCTCTGTCGTGTGTTACCTACGTTCTGCAGATATCCTAGATACAAATTTGAAGTTAAACATCAGGAACGCGCGGGCTTCAGGTTTTGACAGCTCAAGTACAAGCGATTAATTGACCTGCCATCATCGTCCCTTTACTGTCCTCTGCAGAACCAGATAATCGTCATAAATACGTACGGTTAAATTACCATAAATCACTGATGAAAATTTTTCTTTTTTTTATTGTTTGTTAGAAATTTACAAAAATAAAAATTTGTGAACAAAAAAATTGTTATATGCATTACACGTAACTCGGATACACATATATTTGAGGATTCGTCAAATATTCGGCCAGGGATAGCCGAGATTAACCCGACAATTTTATGGCGACAGTAGGGATATCCGGTATATGTCGGGAGATGAATATTTCGCTAGAGTGGTACAGACATAGTTTATCCGCACTGTCAACTCGGCGGATTAAGTCCCGATGTGGTCGTCTGTGAAATTTTCCGGAGAAATTACAATCAGTTCTGAAAATACGCGACTAATTAAATTTTTAAGACATAAAGGTCGTTGTACTCCATGTATTGTGCTTTTGTAATATTCGCTTTTCTCCTAAAATCAGGCAGAGAGTCTGAGAATTCTTAGAGTCGGAGAGTTTGCAGAAAAGCAAGTTTGTTTGAGAAAAGCATATTGTAAAAAATTTAGGAAAGCATGACATTTATATCATAACATAGTATGGATGGATACGAAATAAAAATATTTCACACTGATATTTTCTTTAAATGAATTTATTATATATTATTTTGAAATATCATAGAAACTGCAACTGTACGCTTTTATGAGTCATATGCGTAACATTCTTCTCACAGGGATGAGTAATACATAAAAGAGGGGCGCGATGTTAACATGCCGAAGCGAGCAGCGGATACTTGAAGCACCCCTATAACTCCTCCGCTTTTTATCTTCTTTTTTTTGCTATGGCGTTTCCATTTTCCTTTCGACTTTGATTTAATTTCTCTGTTAGAGAAGAAAACCTTCAATCTTCTTTATAATAAGTTTAATATAATTATATCAGCATTAGATAGTATTGATATAAATTAAAGGTTCTTCTCGGCTCCGATGATTATGATATTGACGTATGTTACCGTAATGGATGCATCTAGCTACACCTATGTGTGTGCGAAACGGCATCGAGAGTGCTATGTATGTAACATAGTTTGATTTATGCAGCTGCTAAATGTGATCTCTATTAAGCGTGTACTTTGTATATGGACTCCAGAGTGTGGTAAATCATAAGGGTGTAGCATCGGGTGCGCTCCCATGGGACATAATAATATAATCGCGCCCCAAAGTACCAAGTTCGACACCGTCGATGTTCGGACAAGTTTCAGAAATAATTAACAGCCTGACTCCGCGTCTCTTAGCTCGACTGACATCATCTGTCATCGGGGAATATATCGCCCGTTTCATCTACCTATTAAATTGATTAAAGCGATAAATATCTCAATTAATTCTTTTTTGGACACAGATGCGAGAACGGAATGCGTTTTTTTCAATACTGTACCTAATGTCATTTTGTGAAATTTGTACATAAAAATTGTACATAAACATTTTAAGATTATTTTCCCAAAATATGTTAGAATTTTCTAAATTAATAAAGATACAATCGCTTTAATTATGTTACACATATGGCTATATGTGTAACATAATTTATTGCGCGTATATTTTCAAGTAAATATTTCTGATAATATTTTACTTAAAATAGAATCTCTTAAATATTTCAAATGTATTGCTCACATAAGTAATTAGAATCTCATTGCACCTCATCTTCGTAAAGTACAAGTGCTTCCCGCAGACAACCTGCACATTCTCGGGGGTTGCTGCGACAAAGAGGTAACAACCACCCTCATAGGCGTGACAACTCACGTGTCTACCCACGCAGTAACTCGTGCATACACGTGAAACCGAGCACGTGAATAGGGGAGCAGGCTTTGATTCGGACTTTCGGAGCGATTCTACGAGAACTTTACGAGAAGGACAACGAGGGTTGGTGGTGCTCTCTCTGCGTAGAAGACCTTGGGGAAATCCTAATATTTTAACCAGCGGCGAAGTATAAAAGGACCCGCGCGAGCAAAGCACTGAAAGGGAAATGGGGTGTTGTGCTAGCGAGTCATCCCTGCGTCCCTACCCTCGTAGACGAACGTCTACATACGTATACGTACATATCCGTATGCGGTACTCCTGGAGGGAAGTACTTGCAATTAACGCGGTAAGACTCGGCTATTGCAAGAGGCCCTTCATTCTCCTCGCCCTCCTCGGGGTCCTTTCGCTTCTGATCCCCGTTCGAAGTGAGCTCGGAAGAGACGAGCCGGAATCTGCTCAGTTTTGTCAGCGACACGTATAATTTTCGCACCTGTAACGTAATTATAGTGATATCATGTTATTTGTTATATTAAAAAATATTTTGCACGTAAACTTCTTTGATACACTTATAAACAATCTTTATTTTTATAAGATTGCACGAGCATATTCTGGATGGGCTCACATTCGAAAATGCATTTCTTTCCCCAGGCCGGAAGTACGACTTGGTCATGACACTGTCCATTGTACCGCTACTAAGTGTATACTCGTGTAAAATCCCGGCGGTGCAATCATTTCGAATTTTTAGATAACTTATACGTAACGGTCGCCGTGACTGATAGATTTTACTCGTGCGCCTCCTACAATTGTAGCATCGATGGCTTTATACGAGGGGACCGTTTTAGACCTCCATATATAAAATATATAGTGTCGTAATCGTGTACATAAAATCGGTAACGCTTCGCTGGTTTTTTATCCAGTGACAAGAATGATAAGTAACTTAATATATCAGTGTAAAGTGCAATGTATAAAAATATTGTGTATATGTAAAAATAATTTATAATTATTTAAAATATTATTTGAAAGGTGATAATGAAAGTTAAGATTGCTTATGCACGATTTCATATTAAATTTTGACACTCATTTTAAAGCGCAATATATGTCGAGCATATTGGCGAAACTTGCACGTAGAAAATATAAAACATTTCGATATCGATTTTATCAGTCGTGCCAATGTAGATATTCCCAAACTTACTATAGGTATATCAGAATACCAGAATATTACTTACTATATTAGGTATTTTTTTAATATAAAATAAGCAAAAAAAAAGAGCCTATAGTATTGATAACACAACGAACGTAACTACGATCTTATAGAAACACGTGCGTGCAAGTTGTTGAATGTTTTCGCAGAGCAATCTCGTTTGATTATATCTTGGCCGATATATCTCACGTTTCCCTAATCTGTCTCTTCTTTCTTCCAATCCATTACTTGTTCCGATAGAAAAATGATAATAACGATCGTATTCCCGTATTTAATAGACACATTCGGAAGATCATTCCGTCGGTAAAGGTCATCTCGTCGCTTTATTCTGCGGTCAGGATAAAGATTTGGCGTTTTTATTCTTATCATGTCCTTCGATGAATTTACGTTTATAAATCAAGTGAGATCTCGATGAGTGCATTTTTGTAATTTTATATTCTGTCATTTTTGCTCTGTCTTTTGCTCATTCTGTTATTTTATTTTATGAATCGCATATTTTGTGTCATAAGAGAATTTTGTAAATTAATTATTTTGGATAAGGAGTATATATATATGCTAGCTGATGGCCAACGACAACAGCATATATTCAAGTCTATAATTATAATATCCCTTCAAGAATCCTCTCTCTTCGCGTCACATAACGAAAAATTCGCTGAAAAGGAAAAAAAAGAAAAAGGATTTGGCTGTCCCGGCTGCCACAACGCGTGGCGCTTGCTTTCGGAACCACTTGCAATTTTTTCTGCTTTCAGCGGAAAAATTGGAGAAGACGCCTCTCGGGCATCGCAAAACTGTCGGCGAGTGAATAGTAGAAAGCTCGAATAGCTAGCTCTACAGCCGTTCGTTCTTCAATCTGGATCCTTTCACTTTTTAACCTAGTTTCCATTGTTAGACTACCAGACTATCTTCCTGTCACGTTCGTTGATGATTACCGAACTAATTGTAGTTAGCACTGTATTGGTATTTCTTTTCATTTTTTTTATCATTATCGCGTACTATTATACATATATCTTCTCTACAGTTATAATAAATAATTAATTTAATTCATATATTTTATTTCTAATAAAATTATATCGAAACATATAATATGTATATGGACATGCATTTTTTACAGCGAAAAGGATATATTCACTATATTTTTGTGTCTTCTATATCTTTCGTGTATGTACATTCATAGCGCGAAGCGAATGACGTATATGTAAGGAATGATTAATACAAATCCTTGACGCTCCTTGATCGTCGTTCACAAGCACTTTGCTTCTGTCACGGTTTACCTTCAAGCGGAATAAGTCGTGGGCGTAACTTCGTCTCAAGTAGTTTATACTAAGCTTATTTTCACGAGAAAATAAAATAACTATATATACTTCTACAAAATGATGCGAAATAATGATATTCGTAAATATTGTTATGTTCAAATGTTATTACAATATTATAAATATTTTTCTGCATGAATGTAATAATCTACAATGTATTGGATTAATTAAATGTATATTGATAAAACGTGACTGACAATTATTTGGAATACATTAAAAATTAGAAAATCAGAACAAAATATTTCGAAATATCCCTTAATTAGAACATACATACAAATAATAATAATAATAATATATGTTCTAAGAAATATCCTAAACGAAAAATAGAAAACATTTTTCTGAAAGGAAATAGATATCTTTCAATTCTCAATGGAAAAAAATAGATGAAAATCGATTTAGAATTTACATCAACGAACGTGATACAGTGACAAAATTACAAAAATCGAACTTTCACGCATTCTCTCATGCGAGAAAGGAGAATGAAAGGTACGTGAAGACGAAGATTTACTGTTTATTGCTTTTTCTCTTTTCTTTTTTTAATCTAACAATAAGTTTCTTGTTTTACCTCTTTTTCATCATCACTATCATCAGCATGCACGTGTCTTCTTATTACGCTATATATGTGGATTTACTATAATCGTAGAATCGCGATTTCTCATGGATTGCGCCAATTCTCTTATCCCCACAGTTTCCCCACTCGTGGCAAGTGTTTTCATTTGCTTTGGTCCACGGCGAACGAGCGCCGAGTATAGTAGTGTTGTATCGGTTATCGCCACGTGAAGTATTTCTCGCGACCAAATCTGCGCGTAGAATTATTTTTTTTTTTCGAAGGATTTTCTGAGGATCTTGATAGCCGACCGTGACAGGCATGAGGACCTTTTGGACCATCATTCTCCTTTGCGTCATCGCCGTGATCGTTGCGGTGCACGCAAAGCCTACAATTTACAAGAGAAACGAGGACAATGTATTCGAGCCAGGTAGACGAAAGATCTGCAATAATTTATTCAGATGCATGTTAAATCAGTAAAAAACGCGATTAAATATTTTCCAAACGAATTTAAATATTCTTCTATCTATTTATTCTCTTCTTTTTCTTGGAGAAAAGAAAAAGAGATTGCGTGTGTATCTTTAAATATATATTTCTTGCGAAACTCTCGTTAGCGTACAAGAAATAATGACTGCGTGTCACGGTACGTGTATGTACAAATTACATATTTTCCAATGCACATCATCCATTTACGGATATCACCAGTTTTCCTCTTAAAGCAATAATAAAAAATGAATCCTTTTTCTATACTGTAGTAAAAATTGTACGCGAGCAAAATTATGCTACGGATCTGATGACCGGAAAAAATTTTGTTTACCAGCAAAAAATCCTTTCAATTTGCGATTTTTTATGCAATGTGTGAAACACGTTATCATTTTAGAGATAGCCCAGAGAATAAGCGTTTTGCTGGAATTCGATACAACGAAATGTCAACACAATATACATAATGATGTTTTGACAGTATTTGGAAAATTTATTTCAATAAAAATTTTAATTTTATAAAGGATTAGAGAACTTAAGTAATGCACGGAAAAATTTCCACACAGAAAAAACTTTCACTTTAATTGCCACGATCTAATTAACGCTGCAGAGATCGCACGCCCTTTCTCTCGTGCTGCGCGGCGCTCGTTTCTCCTTCAACACACATCGACCGCCTTGTGTAGCTTGATGATAAATGTATGTTAATAAAAAGGAAAGATCCGGGACGAAGTGTTACTGACCATATAAAGAGCGATCTCTCTCTCGAAAATTCCAAATTTGCGCGAGCCGATATTCGACAGGTGAGTGGAACGGGACGATGACGTCAGGCAGGATAACGCGTAGGTTTCGATTAACGAGGTCCACGTACGTATATCACATCTAAATTGACGCGGAATATTTAGATTAAAGATTCGTAGATCTCATATTTCTATGCGTTCCAAACTGTAAATATATTACTTGGATTTTTTCTGATTTCTTGAAATTTTTCCCATGTCGCTGCACACATGAGCGCATAAACTTTTCTAATCTATAGCTCTTTTGCCGCTGGCGCGAGCGGTTGGAAAGGCAAATCGCTAAATAAAGAAGACGCCCACGCGTAGAAGGTGTTAATAGAAGTTACATATATGTCGTCCTTGAATTGTCGTTACATGCAGCGCGAAAGAGGGGTATGTAGAGACGACGTGTTTCTCGCAGCAACCAAGTGCAATCGTCGCTCGAGTGAACAATTCGAAAGGATTTCTCTGTAATAATACACTGTAGGTGTATACTTGAATTCATTCTAGTGTGAACGAATGCAGCTATTATAATGTACGTAATAGTATACGTAAACGAGATTTGTACCATTATTATAGATCAGATGCCATATGCACGCGAAGATAAATAACATATATATAACTATTACATCGCTCGCACGTACCGCGAGTGCTGTAATTAAAATAAATAAAGATATTCGATTAAGTATATATGATATTTGCGGTACAGATAAAACTCTTACAATTAGTTACGCAAACGATATATGTGATTACATATACATATCATATATGCAACATTTACTGCCGTCTTGACATTTCCGTCGTTCAATTTTCGGTGCCCCAACTTTCTATATACTTTTTCTTGCATGCGGAATGAATAATTAACTTTCACTATACTCCGATTATTACTCGTTTATGAATATCGAATCTTATACCGATTATTTGCGATCGATAAAATAATATATATAAATTATGTTATCGAGCATCTAATGTATAGACCTACTAAATCAGCCGATTATATTAATAATTTCGAAAAATTATCTAGACAAGTGTGTGCATTTAATTTTAAAAATATATCGTTGATCATTCTTAAATTTTACAATTCAAAATTCCGAATTCTCAAAATCTTTCCGGTAAAAAATTATTCATATTATATAAATCAAAAACATCAATCTATTAACATAAATATTACATATAACTATAATACATAAAATGTCTACATATATTTCAAATTTTCTTTCTTTTATGTATAATTTCCATTCGTGTATATACTAGAAAAAAAATGATAAGTAATACACATAATATACATATGTACGTTTTTTACTATCAATGATTAGTATATAACAGACGTGCGCTTCGCGCGCGCTGCATATTGAATCCCATACATCTTCCAATAACATTTATACCAATTTACATTTAAACTAAACAAATGTTAAGAATTTTCGATAAAAAATCCTATCTTAAAATTGCCGTGTTACCTGCGTTGAAGCCTCTTTTCCCCAATGTTTAAAAATTCATATCTTCCAGAAAAATAAAGATATAGACTTCTTACTGAGCTCATCTTAAAGATGAATTATGAGGCTATTGTGTGGT